>NW_028280780.1:0-300000 GCF_059751285.1 Brachycentrus maculatus
ATTTTTACGACCATCTGTCAGATAATTATTTTATAATTGTCAGCATCACCATCGACGTTCCAAATTAAAATGTTAACTAAACTGAACCTATTAGTTTTTTGTACCATAAAAAAACTAAAATAATATAATTTACTCCTTCAGTTGTTGTCCATTGTTTAAAGTACAGTTATTTAATACATGTTTCATATTAATGGTCGTTTTTTAAGTGGAATTTCTCAGGCTTCAATTCGATAATCGATAATTGGGCGGAAACTGGGAGGGAATTTTCAAAGACGCATCACGATCGATAGGCACATTTCGTTACATGACAGAGATGAAAGATATAACGTAAGAAATAGAGGATTACTCTTTTACTCTATCGCCACGAGAGTAGAGCAAAGGAGAGCGACCTATAGTTGTAGTTGAACACTCCTACATACATAAAAGTGGAGAAACCTAGAATTATGAACAAGGATTTGGACCCACCGAAAAATGTGTAAATTTATATTTTCAGAAGAAAATAACCATATTTTGGGTTATTTAAACAAAAGCCACAAATTTTCTCATCCATATCTTCAATGTCATGGTGTGCCAGTTCACTTGAGCCATCTATGGTTGATTTGAGAAAGCTTTTACTATCAGAGACCATTTTATTTAGATGTATGTAAGATGCGCTAATCGGATTATTTTACATACAAGGAGACAAAATTACTACAACAATATTGTAAATTTTAATGTAGATTATAATTTGACCAGGCAATGTTGAGAAACTCAGATTTGTTAACAAGGATTTGGAAATTAATTAAATTTATGTGAATATCTACAGTTGTTTATATTTAGTGAAAATTACCAAAACTTGAAATATGACACTATTTCATGTAACAATACTATGTATGTATCTCCATAAGTCTGAAATACATATCATCAACTTTATTTTTCAGAACTGTGATTGAAAGCTTTACAATCTTCATCATATTGATTTCATATTTTTAAACAATTTGACTTACGATACTCTTGAAGCAGGGTGCAATATATTAGATAATCATTTTACGTATTTTTTTTCAACAAATAATTTCCTCTTCAGAAAAAACCTCTATTTATATATTTTCTATTAATATATTTTCTCTTTTTTCAGGTTGTGCACCAAAATTGTCAAAATCATGGATCTCTTTAATCTTTCAATTGCTGTTTTACTTATTGTATTTTTATAAAAACTAAATGTTTTTAATAGATTTGTATATATTTGTGTAAACCAAACTTTAACTAACTAGATATTGACATGTTATTGGAATCTACGATGATTTTTTTATTAAAAAAATTTGTTTAAAACAAATTATTTTTTTTAGTTTTCTCGTAAATTTTAATTCTTTAAATTATACAGTAATAAAAATATTACAAACTTCTAATTTCAATGAACAAGAGGCGAATACAACAAGTTAGAAATAAATATAAATATATTAAAAAAAACAACATAGCACTATAGAAATGAAATAAGTACTTTGCACCAAAGATGATTATTTTACACCAGTATTCCTTTTTTCATGAGGAAAATATAGTGAAAATGTTATTTCATGTTTTTTTTAATATTTCCATGTAAAATTATAAACCTGATTCATCTAACGAGTATTTAATTCATATTTTTATTGTATCAGTTGACCCTCATCCGTAGTGAATGGTACATCAGCACTGAATAAAATGGAAATACTGTTACATTTTAAATTTATCTCGTAAAATTTATATGATCAGTTCTCGCTTCCGATACCAGGAATGAAATTCTATACAGAAGAAACGCTTTGACTGGGTAGTGAAGATACATTTTACTCCACTTAAAAAAATATCTATGATATCTTTAAATCCCTGACGATACGCATCGAATCAATTAAATTTCAGATTTCCAATGTCATCAAAAATACAAGACCTGAAGTAAATTTAAAGTTATATAAATATATATATATATATATATATATATATATATATATATATATATATATATATATATATATATATATATATATATATATATATATATATATATATATATATATATATATGTATATATATATATATATATATATATATATATATATATATATATATATATATATGGTATATATATATATATAAATATATATATATATATATATATATATATATATATATATATATATATATATATATATATATATATATATATATATATATATATATATATATATATATATATATATATATATATATATATATTATATATATATATATATATATATATATATATATATATATTATATATATATATATATATATATATATATATATATATATATATATATATATATATATATTTATATAAATATAAATATATATATATTTATATATATATATATATATATATATAATATATTATATATATATATATATATATATATATATATATATATATATATATATATATATATATATATATATATATATATATATATATATATATATATATATATATATATATATATATATATATATATATATATATATATATATTATATATATATATATATATATATATATATATATATATATATATATATATATATATATATATATATATATATATATATATATATATATATATATATATATATATATTTATATAAATATATATATATATATATATATATTATATATATATATATATATATATATATATATATATATATATATATATATATATTTATATAAATATAAATATATATATATATATATATATATATATATATATATATATATATATATATATAAATATATATATATATATATACATATATATATATATATATATATATATATATATATATATATATATATATATATATATATATATATATATATATATTTATATATATATATATATATATATATATATTTATATAAATATATATATATATATATTTATATATATATATATATATATATATATATATATATATATATATATATATATATATATATTTATATATATATATATATATATATATATATATATATATATATATATATATATATATATATATATATATATATATATATATATATATATATATATATATATATATATATATGCGCATCGCATCCAAAAATTTCACAGAAAAGATTTGAAGAAAAGGTGGTATTTATCAAGTAAAATTAAATATCAATACACATAACCACAAAGTGACATTCGGATCAGTTAGAATTTTTTTTTTAAATTTAAAACTGGGATCACAGCCAAGTTAGCTAAACTGTTAAAGCGGGCAATGTTTGAGGTGGAAAAAAGATTTATCAAATTATTTCCAATTTATCTTTGGTGCAAAGTATACCCACTTACAAAAAAATTGTTTTTTTAAGGTGGTTCAATAAAAAAATAAAATCATACAATTTATTTCCAAATATATTCTTTTATTTTTCAAATATGTTAATAAATTAAGTGATTTTTAATTTGTAATTTTCTTTTCAATAAAGGAAATGTAATCATAGTGTCGACTTGTCAAGCAGATGCCTGTGATATTAGAGAAATGGATGGATGAAGAAAAAAGTCTAAATTAATTCTTAAATGCGATTCGATAAATTCAAAGTTTTTCAATTATTTATTTTTATAAATTCTAATATTTTAAATAGCTTAGTGATGTGAATGATCTAGTCGATAATTGTTTTTTCAATAATCGACTAATATCTTGTTTATCGCGTGAATCATCAAAGTGCAATATTAATTATGATTCTAATGACTTCTTAGTTATTAGAAAATTGTGGTGACATTTTTGAAACAGTAGATGATTTCAACGAATCCGAACGATTCAAATCTTTCGGATTTCCTTTTACTACAACTATTATTATTTGTTTGTTAAAATTATTAAAATATTTCGATTATTTTCGTAGCAATCCATAATAGAAGTTTTTTATTGATATCCCAATATATGTATGTGAAGAAAGGTATAAAAATCAATTACAGTGACCATACGACCTGTCGAAGTCTGGTTTATGTGATCACTATATACTTGTGCAACATTTACCATATACCCATGATAGAGAGCCAAACTGCTCACCCAATTTTCGTTAGTTATATTTATGCTTTAGTTGAAGAAATCTGCCACATGTTACTTCATAGGCCACATATATGGTTTAAATTTGTCAGTTTTTATAAGCAGAAACCATCATGAAATGTATGTTAATGTATGTACATATTCTTCTTAATTTATACTGAGACAAAAAAACGAAATCATTCAAATTGTAAGTCGATATAATGTCATATTATTAACACATCCATTTATTATTTAAAACAAAATCCAGAATTTGTGTGCATAAATTTGGACACAGTCAAAATATTTTCAAAAGCCGAATTCAAGTAATATTAATTGAACAACACGTGATGATATTTTGAGCATAGTCTTTTTTTCAATATTCATAGAACTTCGAATATTTTAAATGTTTTATTATTATTTAATGTATGTATATATTTACTTATCCATGCACTTTATATGTAAGGACTACTCTTTATTAGCACAATAAAAATTACTATTTGTTGTTAAATAATGTATTCGTTTTATTTTCAACATCAAATCCCTTTTTTTAATTTCTAGTTTATTAATTATTTTGATTCCTTTCTACACTCAGTGGAGCATAGGACAAAAAATTGAATCGATGACGTAACATGATCATTGATTATGCAAGCAAGGAATGGAATATTCACGAAGATACACCGATGACGTTAATAAAAGAGATTTAAATGTTTAAAAAAATATTTGTTTGGGACTACTTGTAAACACAACTTGTTTTGAGAACTACAGATGTTTTCATTAATGGGTAAAAATACAAACTGTTTGTATTTATACCTGTTAATAGTCCGAATTTCAAAAAATTGTTGCTTTGAATATATTTTGTCAATAATTGTTTTTATTAAAAAAAGCTAGTCAGGTTTTCATTAAAAAACTCAGAAGTGTTTTTGTTCGAAGATTTTAATACATATTTTTTAAAACCAAAAATCTTTAACATATATGTTTTTAAAAAGTGAGATTCTGCTAAAACAGGAATTCATAAGTATTTTTAATTCGATCCGATATATGAAAACAAGTAAAACCAGTTTAATTGTAGTCATGACATTATGATAAAAATAATTGTTCAAATATGTGAAAGTTTATGTCAGTGATTTTTTGGGCAAAAAATTCTTTAATAAATAATATTTATGCATATGATTCAAATCAAATAAATTATAATAAAACATAACACTTACTATACATATGTTACAGTTTAAACCCAAATTCATCAAATGCTAATGTACATAAGTCAATTTTTTTTAACAATTGTGTAACAACTAATTTTTTTTAAGTAAAAACTATATTGAAGTTTATTTTTTTTTTAAATGGTTAAGGTTTAAACATTAGCTAACTGAGTCGGTTTGTGATCCTTGGTTAAACTCAACTCCCATTTTTTATAAAATGACGCACAGAACTAAAAAAAAGTAGTATTTCATTGGAAATATATGTAACAATCGTACACATATTTATCTTATTTTAACAAAAATACGTAAAAAGGCAAATATTAAATACATATTTCAAAAAAGTGTTACAATTTAATTCAATATGAAAGGCATTATTACATCGTACAAAAACAACGTACTTTTACAAGAAAATCAGTTCGACACACTCAAATCAACAAATTATAAATGATGCAGATATATATTGAGTAACTCGAGTCACGGCTTATTCTTGACTGGGAGTATAGAAGCAGTTTCTTGTGATATAAAAACATGAACTTGAAATTTAAATAGAGGTGACTTACAAGAGTTTAGTCTCAATAAAATGACAAATACAAGATTCAATAAAAAATTACTTATAAAAAGTTTATTTTGGTACAAAGTAGGTATTGAATTTGATTTCATTAATCACAATATTAATTAATTAAATATATGCAATCATGTATCACAATCTAAAATTAAATTAACACCAGTTTTTATTGAGAATCGAACAAGTACTATTTACATACAATAAATATAAAATTATTGCTTTAAGTGACTAACTTATAGTCATAAAACATTTGTATTAGACCACTTTTGTGTTTATTAATGTAAACACGACTAGTTTAACAATGACAGATGTTCTCGAAACTAGTCTTGTTTACATTAATAAACTCAATGGTGGTATAAAACTTGTGTTTTTTTTAAATATTTGAATCAACACGTTGTTTCTCAAAGTCAATACCAGTCATGCACATCAAGTACTTTATGTGTATGATGTGAATAATAAATTCGGTGAGTAAGAGATAAATATTACTTCAACTTACCTCATACTTCAACAACCACAAAGTTAACGATGCTTTCAATATATAGTCTTCAGACTCCATTCTCCACGTGGGGACCAAAGAACAAGCAGGTAAGTACTAATATCGAAATTACTTCAAAAAATAAAGAAAATGAAGCTTCCCAGCCCACTCGACCATGAACTCACCTCTTAAACAAGTAAAAAATATATATTGTTATGTATTATGAATATAAATGAATTTTAAGTGGATAATATGGTTTTTAAGTTACATCAGCTGATAAAATTGGCGGTTACATTTTTTTCAGTAATTACAGGCTTCTGTACGCTTGTAAAGTCATCAATAACCTTGTTCTCTTTTAATGTGTTAACCCTTTGAGATATGCAGTCTCCTCACTCATTAAACGATTATAAATAAAATAACCATAATCCTTTTTTTAAAATTGTTTTTGAGAAAAAGAAAATAAATATTAAACAAAAATCGTTTTGACCCACATTCGTCTGAGAGATTGCTGCATTTCGACTGCAATCATTGACTGTATTTAGACTGCAATTAGTCTACTATATCCTTCTTTTGCTAACTTCATGTTTCACTTCTAAACATTAGGAAAATATGGTGAGATATTTTTATTGACAACTTTAACAAAATTATGTATTTGAATATTTATGTATTTTTACGGTTTTTCGACACAGTTCGACAATGCCTCAGGCAAAACAGCTAACACAAAAATAATAATATTGTACAATCATTTATTTTTGTCTAGAATCAAAATATTTTGATTTATTGTAATAATTTTATCTATATAAAGACCTCATATGTTTTAAAATTGAGCACATGTATCATATAATAGGTAGCAGAACTTTGAATTTATGCAAAAAATATATATTTATCAGGACTTAAGTATTAAGTCATATTAAGACAAGAAAATTATTAAATGTCATATGTTCTCTATTACATTTTAATTATTTTCATTTTCATCAACATTTTCTACAAATACGGTAAGTTGGGATGAAGCCAGGAAAGAAAAGGTCACTGATCAAATTGAGCAATGGTGGAAAAAAACTATACTGTTGGTAGTTTACTACGTAAAACGCAGTTCCACCAAGAAATGTCAGCACAAAACGTAAATAATATTTTCAATACTTTTTCTTTTATCAATTGTTTGACGATATAATAATTATTCTTTTTTTTTACAAACTAAATTTTTGTGCAACCTGAGGACTAGGAGAGCTGATCCCAACAGTCTACAAAGCCGATAAGTTGGGATGAAGCAGTAAGAAAATCAATTAATTTCGAACTTGATTTTAGATGGGACAACATAAAAAAAACTGTCGTAAAATAGCAAGTTAATATATGGTATGCAAAGATTTTCAAATTTCAAAACCCCAAAGGTTTTGTAACATGGAATATTATATTTTTGATCTTCCGGTATTTTAAATGAACAGTAATAATCCATAGTATGTTTTTTTATTCACATGCATATTATACGTGCAAATTATTCTGAAAATCGATTATATCTACATAGTTACGCCCATTTATAAAACAGTAGAAAAAGTACTAGTTTAGGACCAAGTAAGGTCATCTTTGTTCATAAAAATCCAATAATAAATTGTATTATTTTAAATATATTTAAACACTGATATTTAAATTTTCAAATAATAATACTTTTTCCCACGATTAATTTGTCAGGGTCTTCGTATAGATGTACAAAAAATATTTTTATGCTTTGTAATATGTGATGAAATGAGATCAGTTACATACATACAAATATTTTACAGATGTTCGACAAATGTGTTGTTATATCACAGCTTTAAAAACTTAATGTGGCCATTAAAATTAAAAGTTATTTACTTATTTAGGAACCTGCATTAATATTTACCTCTTCATTATAAATACCCATATATTTATGTCGTAAATAAAATGTTAAATTTACTTGCATTTGCGGAATACAGTATTTTCTTTTTAATGTTGCAAAAATAGTAACAAATAAAATTTGTGTTTTTTTTTCTAACCTCGTTTACATCATATGGTGCAAAAGGCGTCCATCGAATCAATGGGTAACAATGAAAAAAAAATCTGTATTTAAAAGTTTTTGTTTTTTAGTAGATATTTTTTAATGTTTGTAGTTAAAATTACAAATAACATAAAAATATTAGATACGAATATGTCGAATACTATTTTTTTCGAATAATATCTTTGTGTTTATATGCTAACATTACCAACATTTTGTAAAAATGACTGACCACAAGGTAAATGTATTAAACATTGAAAATATCAATAATTTTGTTAAAAGTAAGATAAATAATGGAAAAAGCCATATAAAGTAGTAGTAGAATGTACATTATTTACAAATTATAAATGTATTGAACACGGATATGATGCATGTTTAACTTTAAATTTTCGATTAAACACAATCAAACTCGACGCAATTTTGACTCCATCTTGTCCCTGTTATTGAGAAGCAACCAATATTTTTTGAAAGGTTCAATGGTTGTCGGTAGTGATTTGACCATTTTTGGTGAAAAGAAAGTATAAACTGCTTTCGCAAAACACGTGTGACGACTCATTAGGTACCCATGTTGCCCCATCCGCATGGCCCAGTATAGTTTATTCATACGATCTGTATCCAAATTTTAATTTAAATCATCAACACATATGTTTCATTAAATTCATTGATTTCTTTGAATGAGTAAAAAACCGTACTGAAAAGATTACATAGTATTTGGGTTTATCATATGTTTTCAAAACATTTACCAACAGGATGATCTGTATATTTTTAACACTTCGCATCATTGTATTATTGTAACGCATACAACACACGCGTGGTCCGTTTTTATCTCTCCGAGTACAAGCGCTGGGGAACGTTTTGTACTTTGAATGCCAACCTTAATTTTACTTCGAATATTACTTTAGGTATTGTATATTTATGAACATATATTTGGTATTGTCTGCATTAGTTGTGACGCACCGAGGAACAAGTTTAATCACGCGATACTAGTAAGAAATCCTTTAACCCTAGAATAAAACCGTATATTTACAAATCACACATTTAGTACGAGTTTCTAAATGAGAATAGCTTCCTAAATAAATTAAAGTGTGACTTATTTAGGCTTCCTTATTATTTACAGTATTTTGGGTGTGTCAAAATTCTGGTTTAAAATCTGGGATTCTATACAAAGAAGATATCTTTACATTGAAAATGAAAAATAACTCTTTATTGGAGAAGCCCATATTTTTAACAAAGGATTTGGGCACATCCAAAATGTTTTGAATAAAATAACTGATCAAATAATAAGTTCATATAAATTTCAAATCGTGTTTTAAGGCGTCAGGATCTTGCAAGCATTTTAAAATAAAAGGGTCCCTACTCAATAAAAGATTACTTAAGTCAACCACAAATACTGCCACGAACTCACACGTGAATCGACGTGTGAGTTCCAAATTTCGAGTAGTGTGGTTGTCGATCATGATAAGAATTATGAATGTTACACGTGTTTAATGTAATCACTTAAATCACCAATGTAAAACCTAGACGTTCGTATTTTTCTTCATCTGTATTAGATAACAATATGCATGTGTTATTTATTCAAAAATACAATTTAACCTCTTATAACGAGCATTATTCGTTCCAGCATCTTACTTTTTAAGAGAAAAACTCGTTAAGCGAAACATTTTTACCCATTTAAATCAATGTAAAATACGATAATACGTCCCATGCCATAATAATTTTATTTAACGTTTATTTAAATAAAATTACTTAGAAATTGTTTAGGAATATAACAACTTGGAATACAATATAGATTGGACTAAAAACGCAAATAAAAGATGAATTTACTGCAAAACTGTTTACTGTGAAAAATAAACACACATATCGCCCACACCTTTCAAGAACGTCAGAAAAAAAACTTGATTTTTCAGGAGTACGTTTTTAAAGTTTAAAAATATAAAACAATGTATTAAAAATAAATATCAAGCCACTCATTGAACTTTTTACTGTGCAACAGATTTTATTAGGTAATACCTGAAGGTTATTCCTCCATTTGAAAATATTTAGTATATTAAAAAAATAATTAGACAATACCTTTTCTACAAAATGCAAAAATAACACTTTTATGCCCTGTAGCGGGTAAATATTTAGTTGAAAATATACTTCGTTTTCTGGGATGTAGTACATTTCCTGGAAATTCCAAAAACATGCACAACTGAAAATTGTCGATTTTTGGTTTATGACGTTCTTGAAAGGAGTGAGCGATATGTGTTCAACCTGTCAATTTTTCATCCATACAATAATTGAAGAAATTGGCACATGCCGAAATGTATTGAGGCGCAACGTATTCCCCTATAGTTGTGACACGGTATCGGATAAATACGCCGCCGATACTTGCAACCGTCAGTGTAGTGTTATGAGTACGGCGGAGAGGTGCTTTGTTGTTACATGTATTTGTAAAAATAGATAAGTGAGTAAAGCACCCAAGATTACACTTCTATTTACGATCGGAGGTTGCCGACCCAACGCGACGAATTTCCGCGAAGATTTGATCTAAAACAAGTAAGTACATAAAGGTTATTTAAAAAAAACATCAAAATTAACGACACAAGCAAAAAAAACCAGTTGAGTTTTGATGTATTTACGAAATTTGAAAATATTTTTTTATTGTATGGTAAATGGTATATTAATTTTAGTTTTGTACTGACTTTTCTTTGTGAAACTGCATTTTACATAATAAAATAACAAATCTTTAGTTTTTTTTCACATTAATTCCTTTTATTACGTACATATGATGTACTAGTGTATTTTGATTCAATGTAGGGCCAAACCCTGTAATTTAATTATTAAGTCTGTTACGAAATCATGTTATAAAAGACCCATTTAAAAACGTGCATATCTTGCAAAATAATTTGTTTTCTTAAATTTTAAATATTTTATTTTTAATAACAAATTTACTTGGTACATACCTCTATTTATTAAAATAGTGACACGTGTTTTGATGCGTACACAGTGTTTTAAAACAATGCAAAATGCATCGAAAAATGTCACAACAGATTAAAAAAAAGGTGTTTACCAAGTAAAACGTAAATTGAAAATTGATATATATTACCACAAAGAAGCTGCCGAATCAATTAATAAAATTGTAAATATTTCTTAAAAAAATATATTCGGCACTCACTTTGTTACATTTTCTATAATTTTTTATTTAAATTTCAGTCGGTAAATGCGACTATTTCTTAAAACCCATTATGACACGTGTTTCGATGCATTCTGATCCATTTTCAAACAAGTATATATGAATATATCTCTGATGCATATCTTAAATTATGTTACAGTTATACAATCGAAGTATTTGCACATAAAATCACGTTGGTGATAAATTATTATTTTTTTCTTGTGAAATTATCAGAATCATTTCTTGCAATCAATTTAATGTACCTACCTTTGATATGGATTTAAATGATGAAATGATATTTTTTGGTAACAATGAAACAGGCAAATAAATGGTAAAATAATATTTTTTTAAAGTTTGTGTTTTATTATTTTAAAAATTTGGTATATTTGAAAATAAGATATTTGAGATAGTCGTAGTAAAATAAATCAAAACGACTACTGTTTGTCGTTTTGAGATTGAAAAAATACACAAAAACTTAAAGAAAATACAATTAAAAGTTTAATAAAACTGAACATACTAACGACATACTACATACTATATAACAAATAACAAACACAATTTCAAAAACATAATTATAACTTCGACTGAAAATGACAAATATTCATTAATACTTTTGTTGTTTAGTTTCATTTTTACATAATGGGTCGACGACCTGTTTAAAAACGCCAAAGTTATTGGAAATAACAGTCCAGAGTAATGATAAAGTTATCTGCACTGCATAGTTGACGCGTTATTTTTTCACTGTATATCTAGTATAGGAGTAGTTTTGCGATTTACTTATCTAGTTTATGGCATAATACAGGGGTCACCAATATGCGGCTCGCGGGCCGGAAAAGATTTTCATCTGGCCCCCCGAAAATTCCCTATTTGTCCAAATATTGACATCTCATCAAATATGAAAAAGAATGTGGAAGTCTGTATCACGCGGTTTTTGTTTACATTTATTAAAACTTTGAATTTTAGGGTTTTTGAGTTGGAAATTTTCATGAAATTATTAACTTAGGTAAAATGATAATATTTGTTTTATTATTTAACGGATGAAGCTATAAATTGGCCTTAAAGTAAAGTAAAAAAAACCTTTTCAAAAAATAATTGTGAGATTCTAGACTGAAAATATATGAATGAACGGAGGGGGTATTTGCGATGATCTTTAGAACAGGTAATTCAATTATTTTTTAGGACTACATAACCTAAATTCGTAACCTGTCCGCCTCCGTAGTGTAATGGTCAGCATGCTTGCCTACCGTTCTGGAGGTCCCGGGTTCGATTCCCAGGGGGGTCCAATAAATAAAAGTGATTTTTTCACTCTAATATTTATTCAATATTACACTGGACTGGTACCTGAAGTGGAGGGCTGATCACCTTTCCTTCATGTGTAATCGATCGAGATAACACTGCGTTTATATGAAGCAGTGCCCTATGCACCATTGGGGTGCGGTAAGGGATTTATTACTAACCTAAATTACAGATTTATGAAATTCAATTTTCGCTTAGAATTCTTATAAATTTGTATGTTGAAACATGGTACAAAAATGAATATTATAGGTAATCTGACAAGAATTAATTGAAAATGACGTCGCATTATTAGAATTCGAAAAAATAGACTTCTTACGGTTTATTATTATTATTTATTTTATTATTATGCTTGTGTTTATTATTTTCCCTGTTTTATTTTTTTTTAATTAAATTTTTATAAAGTACAAGTAGTGGTGGCAATACTATAATTATTAAGATAGATAGAGTGAATCACTAATGTGTGCAAATCTAGAATTATTTCTGTATGTAACAACAGTACATACTTGTTTACGTAATGAATTTCTCACAGCTCTACCGCACATCTGTCAACAAAATAATGGCAGTGACGTTTGTAAAAAAAACGTCGGAAGCTTTTGTAAAACGGTGACACATTCTCACCATTCTGAGTATTTAAATTAATGTGCTTCTCAAAGCAAAATACAAGTAAAAATGCTGAAAAAAAAATGCTTCACTGAGTGTATGCTAGCATTTGGCAACACATTATTCTTAGAACGATACATTTGTGACCTACTTACGATGAACATTTCGTATTTCGATACTTTGTTTTGTTTTGGATGTGTTTATGAACTATAATTCAGCGTTTAAAAAAATAATAAATAAAACAAATAAATTAACTTGTTAAAATTATATTTTCTAGCGTTTCTCACGTATGTCATTATAATCCAGGGTTCAGATCTCACAAAGAAATGAAAGAGTTTCTCCTCAATAAAAAGCTTTTTTCATCTCGCCATAGATCTCTCTAGTGAATTCAAGCACTTAGTTTCGAATTTGTACAATATATAAATAAGTTCCAAGAATGTGAGTAGTGTACATAGTGGTAATTGTCAATAATCGGTAGAATTGGTGAATGTTACGCGTGTGTAAAGTGATCACTTAAACCAGCCTATTACATCGTAAGCCCCGTAAATATCCAGAATTCCATATTCCTCTTCATCCTTATTGAGATGTCAAAAAAACACAACTACAAAAATTTAAAAAAATATATTAAAAAAAAAATCATGGCCTGAACATTAGCTGTGTGACCAAAATGGCTTAAGGTCGAATCTCGATGAAATTCTAAAGTTGTTGTTCGATTTCAGGAATCAGATGATCGTAAATCTAGACAATGAAAATAACCATATGGCAGTTATCTATTTACATATTGAAATTTATGTATTTTTATGTGAGCCATTAGCGTATTAGTGATTTTCTTGCTATAAAGATATTTCTCACAAACAATAAAAACTGTTACCCATTTGTTATTTTAATTATCGTACATTTTGGCATAGAAAAAGAATTCAAACTTAATGTTGTTTTATCTTTTGATTTTTTTAAATGTTAAAATACCCATGAAATCGATAAAACGATACGGCTGTTTTTTTTTTAACTTCTTCGGCTACCATCACGCCGTTTATCTGCAGAGTTAAGAAGAGAGCACAGAACGCCACCCTTGTCTATCCTTATATGCTTTTCTAGCTTCATTCACATCCATACATCTAGTCATACATCTGGTGGTCCCAAGTATTTTTTGGCCGTCCTCGTTCTGTTTTTCCGTCCACATTTGCCAAATATACTTGTCATTCTCTTATCATCCATTCCCTTCATGTTTCCATACCACCTAAAATAATGTTTCTTTATATTTTCACCTTTTACTAGTTTAGCCTGATTTTTCTTTTATAATATCTTAAGTTATAATTCTGTCAACAATTTTTCACACATTCGTCTGAAGGAACGCATTTCAACAGCGTTCGTTCTGTTAATTAAAATAACGCCTATGTTAAGTCAAAAGTGTTAAAAAATGTATGTTTAAATCGATGTAAGTTATTATGATAAAAAATAGTATTTAAATAATTATTTAGATTAATTTCTCTAGCTATCAATAATTATATCTTAGTTTTGATGAAAACAATTTCTAATGAATCGATAAATCAAATACGTATTCACAATATTTTCACATCATCTTTTTGATAACAGCCTGAAAGAGTGACCTTATCTCTCTCATAATACAAAATCTACATTAATTTGGAACATTAAAACAAGATAAAACAGTTCTCGTTTATCTATACCGTCATGTGCTTTGTGTCAACAGATCTTTATCGGGGCGATATTTTTAGCAAACAAAACTTCGGGCGACTCTCAGCTGGCAACTAGCAACACTACAGTGAGAGGAATATAGTCCTAATATTGAAGTGAGAAAAATAATACAGTCAGATTATAGTTGTGAGTGGATTATAGTCAGATTATTCAAGTGAAAATTTTACCATAGGCAAGTCAGTCGAGTGAAGAGTTTTTTTCTCAAGTTTTAACTAACTAACTAACTAACCATCACGCCGCACAGAGAGAATAGAACGCCACACAAATTATTCGCCTCTTCCACGTTCATGCATCTCCTCATACACACCCGCCGATTGTTACGACTCCTAACCTGACCACTTTCAAGTATTTGGCATACCCGATCGTGCCATGTTTTTCTCGGTCTTCTTCGGCTCCTTTTTCCACTTACATTCGCCTCATAAATTTGTTTTACCGTTCTTTCCTCACCCATTCGTTCTACGTGCCCAAACCACCACAACACACCTTTATTAATTTTATCGATAGTGCTTACCTCAGCTTTACATTCCTTCCCTATTTCACTATTCGCACATCTATCATACATCGTTTTGTCGCACATTCTTCTGAGAGATCGCATTTCGACTGCATCAGTCTACTTTCATCCTTCTTTTGCCAACTCCATGTTTTTTTACATCAAAATTATATCTGTTATGTACGAGAATTTAAGGTAATAGCGCCAATTAACGACACGCTTTATTAAAATTTGTATTTGAGCAGAAAATTAGATTTGTGTTTAATTTAAACGATTTGAATATGCAATACTTAAAAAATGAAGACCTCATTTTTATGAATTAAAACCGAGAATGAGGGTTCTTTAATCGAAGTTAGTGATTAAATTTTAATATTAATTATTTTAATTATTTTTTCACATATCTGCGTTCAGCAGTTCAACGCAGAAGAATTGACAACACACATGTCAATAAAAATAAAATATTTTAGTTTTTTCCTCCTCAACTGTTTACCTTATCCTGTTTCTATGCTTCTCGTATACTGTCATATAATTATGTCCAACAAAATTATTTATACCGTAATTTATTTTGTCCGTGTTGAATTCGTACAAGAAAAATGTGCCCACTAATTCTTTATAATTGTTTTTGTGTATTTACTTATTGTTTTTGTCTAAGATGGAAGATTTTACTTTTTAGCAAAAAGCCCACTAATGTGCATTTATTTTGCGCAAGGAGTTTTTTAATCAATATTTAAACAACTAAAAAAAATAACCCTTCATACAAGTCAGTTTTTGATTAGTTAAAGATATTGTTTCTTAGCATTCGTAGTTTAAAAACTGTGAATATATTGCACATCATTTAAATATAACAAAACACTCGTATAACACCACTTTAAAGTTGAATAATGTAAGCCCGACTAGTTTCGAAAACATAATTTCAAACTATATTTTCACCTGTTCATGAGAACATCTGTAGTTCTCGAAACTTGTCATGCTTACATTAACAAACTTGAAATTGGTCTTAAACAATTGTTTTATTTTTATATTAAAATAATCATGCTATTCAAAAAAGTTTAAAATAAGATATTGAAACAATGTGTAGGAAGGTCTTATGCCATGGACGCAAATTAAAAAGCTTATTTTTTATGATTGTTGTGTACATCACAGTTGTTCATTCCAAATTTGTATATTTTTTAAAAGAATTTGTGTATTCAAATTGTATTCATGTTTGTATTGTATTCATGTTTGTGTTGTATTAATGTAAAATGTTTTCGAGAACAACAAAGAGATGCAGTTCATTAACTTTTAAATTTTTAAAATATTGACCCCATCACATGCAACTCCTTTAAAATCGTATATAAAGGGTGGAAGGCAAATTTGTGTGTGCTCATATAAGATTAAAAATCAAACGTATACCTTTACGTCGCGCTCGCTTTTTGTCCTTTGAGTTTCAGTACTGAGTATTATTTGATCGGTTTGGTGACGTGTTTTCTTTGTGTTTATACTCCGTACTGTTAAGAAGCAAAACGTCGTGCTTATATATATATTTTTTTCGATAAATAAATAATTGTCTTCATTTGCGCGTGTCCGTCTTCTTCACCACAAGTGTTCCAGTACCATTAGACCTAATAACAGTAATAAAATGTGTGTTTTGTTATTAGATGATAAGATATGTATAAAAACATAATAAAATCGTCAGTTTGTAATGTAAAACTTTCGTTTTCAGGGCCGCAAGATGTCTGGTAAAAGTTTTTTATCAGACTCGCCAAACACTTCCTTTGATAAGACAATAGTGACGAAGTATTCGGATCTACCGAAACCAACCGGAAAGATCCAAGTGACCTACATCTGGATTGATGGGACGGGCGAGAATGTGAGAAGTAAAGATAGAACTCTGGACTTCTTCCCAAAGGACCCGAAAGGTAGGAAATATAATGTAACCTTCAAGTAATGTATTGACGTGTATTGATGGTGTACCATTTCAAAACGATGTTACACGATACATCGAGGTTATTTCTTAACACTAGAAAAAACAAAATCTTTTTTTTTTAAACTTATTTATTTTTTTACAAAAATTGTAATAATATTAGTATATAACCACTCACCGAGATTTTTATGTCTACCGGTTTCGAGACGTACACGTCTCTTCGTCAGGACAATCACAACCATAGCGTTCAAACAATACTACCCTTCACCACCATAGCACCATTTACACACTTAAAACTAAACAAACACGTGCGATTTTTGGTCGACAAATATAAATACGTATAAATATATATATTTATGTATATATATATATATATATATATATATATATATATATATATATATATATATATATATATATATATATATATATATATATATATATACATACACACACACACACGTACCCACACATACATACACACATACACACACGAAGCGAAACGGTTTTATAGCGTGTTATTTCAAATGTCATCTAAATAACATTTTCCAGTTATGTAAAATAAACTCACCATTCTACAACATTTATTTTCTGGCTCAAAGATGTTTTTCCAATACCTTATCAATATTATTTATAAAATACTGAATAGGTTGACACAATTTGTTGAAATTAATTTCAGATTTCCATAGTCATGTGATTTTGTTGAATGTTTTTCTTATCTTTATTAAATTCAAAAATTCCTTTGATTTATTATTTAAAATATTTGACATTTTGAACAAAATAATTCCTTAAATTGTATTTGAATTATTTATGTTGTTTTATTATTCATTCTTACTTCAAAGTCGCAAAACATTTATTAACTTATTATTTATTCCATCAAACACCCTACGGTTTCACACTACAAGCATAAACATATCACCATGTCAACATATCAAAATATATTTTTTAAATAAGAAAAAAAAATAAGGATGTTCAAAAATCGGTACAATGGTGAATATTACACAAGTGATCACTTAAGCCAGCCAAATGATAGCTCATAAACCCCAAAATGCTCAGTCTTCAATCTTCTTCCATATAAAAACTATAGATAATCCGTTTTAGTTAAGAGACTTTAATATACCTCAAAATATTTCATTTGCATATAAATCTAATTATTGTCACATTTAGTAGATTTGTTGTGTCAATAGGAATTTATATTCAAACAATTTATTAAATTTATTGTTATTGACACTTTGTATATTTTGAAGCATATCAGTTGATGGACAAGAATATAAACATTTTTATACCTCACGACTTATAATATACCTGTTTTGAACAAAAAAAAATATAAAACGAAGAAAAAAGGAAAAATATTATAAGATGAAAATATCGGAAAATTTGACTACTGAATTTAACAAGCAGTTCAAATTAAATTATCATAGCTAATATATGCAGCAATAAAAAAAACTAACTATCACACCGCTTCACCGCAGGGGTAGGCAGAGAGAATAGAACGTAACACCAATATGTTTTGCAAAGAAACTTCGCCTCATTTACGTTCATGCATCTCCTCATACATACCAACCGATTATACTGACTGCTGACCAAACCACTTTTAAGTATTTAAAATTAATCCTTAAAAGTGGTCAGGTCAGGTTGGTAATAGAAGCAGAGGAAGACCGAAGAAAACTTGACATGGTCGTGAATTAAAAAAAAACTAATACTCAGGAGTTAAAACAATCGGCTGGTTTGTATGAGGAGACGCATGAATGCGGATGAGGCGAAGAATGTTTGCAAAGACAGATTGGTGTGGCGTTCCATTCTCTCTGCCTACCTCTGCGTGAAAGCGGCGTGATAGTTAGAATTAAATGAGTAAAGAATAGATCGTTAAACAAATTTATGGGTTGAATGTGGTTGGAAATATAAGCAGAGGAAGACCAAAGGTAACTTGGCATAATCCAGTATTTCAAATACTTAAAAGTGGTCAGGTTTTTTTTTAATTTTAAAAGGAATAACCCGCAAAGCGTCTATTTTAGATGATTATCTGCAGGTAAGACAATAAGTATAGGGAAGGTAAATGTGAAAAATACATCACAAACACCCAGACCAATTGAAAATAAATCTTACTTGAATTAATTTTGTAATTGGCGACAATCGAACCCGCGACGCCAGTTTCGCAGTCGAACGTCTACCCAACTACACCACAGCGTCTGTTAGGAGTCTTAATAATCGGCGGGTTTGTATGATTAGTCGCATGAATGTCTAAGAGGCGATGAATGTTTGCAAAGACAGATTGGTGTATTCTCTCAGCCTACCCCTGCAAGTGACGTTATGGTTAGTTACTTATTTTGTAATGATAGTACATCTATTCTCAATATTATTAATATTTAAAGCATTTACTTTGTGGTTAGTCATTTTTACTTATTTATTTTTTTACAAAAATGTTAATAAAATTAGTATATAACCACTCACCGAGATTTTTACGTCTACCGGTTTCGAGACCTACCCGTCTCTTCGTCAGGACAATCACTAACACAGCATGCAAACAATACTTTGTTTGCATGCTGTGTTAGTGATTGTCCTGACACTACTTTGTTTAGTCAATATAATAATTACTAACAATACTTTGTTTGCATGCTGTGTTAGTGATTGTCCTGACGAAAAGACGGGTACGTCTCGAAACCGGTAGACGTAAAAATCTCGGTGAGTGGTTATATACTAATTTTATTAACATTTTTGTAAAAAAAAAATAAGTATAGTACATCTAATATCAATATTTACACTTGGAATCGATAGTGTCAATGACTGGTGACGTGTCCAAATTACTACCATTTACTCTACTTACGAGTAAATTATTTTAACACAAAGAGACTTATGGTCTAGTTTTAGTTCTGTTGTCGAGTCATGGACCTATAATCTCTATTCCAGAGTCCGATTTTATGCCAACTACCGCAAGTTGTATTATATTACTAAGTTGTACATAATGTCATATCCTATCAGCTGCTGTTATTATCGCTTTAAATGAGTAATTTGAAGTGATGCAAAATAATTAATGTCATTAATAGTGTCCCCATTTATTAATGACTAATTAAATTTACGTAAACAATAACAATAAAATAAATAGAGATAGTGTTTTAATTGTATTGTCCCCACTCTTTACTGATAACAGCGAAATGATTCTGAGTATAATATAATATAACATAAAAATCGTGCAAAACTTATTGTATGTCATAAATATGAGCAATTATAATGTTATCGAACAATTGATAAGACATTGGAATAACATGATTTACGTTTTGTACTGACATTTCTTGGTTGGAACTGCATTTTACGTAATAAAATCACAACTTTATATTTACAACATTTTGAGTGTGTTCAAATACTTGTTCACAAATTCTGGATTATCTCCAATTACAGGAGTTATTTTCATCTTATTTTTTGACATCTCATCAAAGATGAAGAAGAATATGGAAGTCTGGGCATTCATCTCACCAATAGATGTCTCTAGTGAAGTTCTAGTGATTCAAGAATAATGTTTCAAAATTGGTTCACATATATTTTGAATTTCCCAAGAATTTGAGTAGTGTGGGGTGATAATGGGTAGAATTGGTGAATGTTACACGTGTGTAAAGTGATCACTTAAACCAGCCTATGACGGTCGTCAGCCCCGTAAATGCCCAGGCTTCCATTATTCTTCTTCATCTTTGATGAGATGTCAAAAAATAACTATACATTTATTGATTTGGCGTTAAATTTGTAGAACTCCATTTTAATTTATGTATTTTAAATCAAACACAGATTTTTTGAGTCTACTAAGTTGTATTTTATTGTTGAAAATTCCTATTGTGACAATCGTTTCGCCTAGTTATGAATTTTTCAAACGAATGTCCTATGGTTTGGAAATCTGGGCATTTACGGGGTTTACAACCATCTCACCAATAGATGTCTTTAGTGAAACTCTAGTGATTCAAGCACTACGTCTCAAAATTTGAACCATATACATATATAGAATTGTCAAGAATTAAAATAGTGTGGTTGTCAATGATGAGTAGAATTGGTAATTGTTACACGTGTGTAAAGTGATCACTTTAACCAGCCTATGATAGTCGTAAACCCTGTAAATGACTTCCATACTCTTCATTTATGTTGAGATGTCAACAAAAAAATAATACTTTGAACTATATAGTTTATTTTTATTCCATTATTTATTTAATGAACGGCTAATGCCTTTAATGGCGATTGCTTGGTTCACAAGCTGTTCTAGTTCTATGCTTCCTATGTGCCCATACCATCTCAATTGCTTTTCCTCTACCTTATTTTTGCGTGTAAGTTTGAGTGTAATAGACATCAAATAGCCAGGCACCGTGGCGTAGCTGGGCAGACTGCGAAACTGGTGTCGCGGGTTCGATTGCCGCCAAGTGCAAAATACATTCTAGAAAGATTTATTTTTAAATGGTCTGGTATTTTGTGATGATTTTTGCACATTAAACTTCCCTATATTTACTATCCCACCTGCAGACAAGCCTGTAACAGAGATTTTGAGGGTTATTTTTTTTGTGGAAAAAAACTTTAAAGCTTAAAAAACTGAAAAACTATTCTATGTAATAAAAAAATAATCGTTTGCCCCAAGATTCGAATCTGGGTGATTCTTAAATCCAATCACTCGCCTTATCCAACAAAGCTAAACAGCTTGTCATTTTAGAATACCAATTTCGATAGTGACTTTTATAACACCCTGTAATTGTGTTTTAAAGTGTGATCCTTTTATTGTGACCATCAATCGGGCTCAATGATAAGTGTAATAAAATAACCAATCATTTTTATTTAAGCACTTATTGGTAATTAATTGTTGATATTTAAGCTCAGGACTGATCACCTAGCCTTCATGCAATCAACGCCTTGTGTGTGTAAAATATTTTTTCATTCAAACCCTTATCCAAGCCCCAATGGTGCATAGGGCACTGCATCATATAAATGCACTGTTATCTCGGTCGTTAACATATGAAGGAAAGGTGATCAGTCCAAGGTTATATTAAATAAATATAAGAGTGAAAAAATCACTTATATTTATTTGACCCCCCCTGGGAATCGAACCCGGGACCTCCAGTACGCTACGGAGGTGGACAATAACTAACAAATAAATATTAATAAATAAAAACCGAATGTTTTTTTTTATTTCTTTATTTATTTCATATTCTTTGTTTATATTCTTTTTATTATAATTTTATATGGGCACAAGTTTAAAAAAAAAAAATATTTTAATTGATTTCCGCATTAATAACGCAGTTCTTTCATATAAAAAAGACTAAGCTCTTGTGCTTAGAGAGGGACTTATACTTATTGTTTATTTTTTATGTTTGTTGGTAATATGATTTATTTTTCTTAAAATTTTATTTTTTATTTCACGTCTTTAAAAAAATAATAATTATATTTTTATACTATTGCGTTGACCTTTCAACCTTTGATTATTTTGTTTATTATACTGCCTGTACCCGACGTTGCTGTGGTTGAATCTGGTTAAAAGGAAAAGAAAGAAAAGCTATATTACACATTTTAAATTTGTTCAGATTCAGAATGCTTGAAAAATTAAACGCATACAAAAGGTGTGCAATAAAACACGCTGTCCGCCATGATCAATGCTAAGTGATGCGTATGCTGCTTTGAATTTCAATAGATGGCGCTGCAATTGCAGTAAAAAACAGTTTTTAAAAACACGTTTTACCTCATATTTCATAGATACGAAAAAAACACCTGACATAAACGCGCAGAAAAACTCATGCGTATTTTAACGTCGTGATTAAATTTTAACCCTTACTGGTCCAATGTCGAATCTCATTCGACATCGATTTTTTCTTCTTAGGTCCCATGTCGGATGTTATTCGACATTTTTTCCTCATTAGTATTATATATTTAAATTTCAAGCTTACATTTTTGTCACTCGTATCTATTACAACAGTTTGTGGAGCAGAGGAGATTTTTTTCCGATTGGAATGTAACTGTCTACTTAGATTATGTTTTTAATTTCTGGGGACCGGAATGGGTTATATAATCGGTGAACAGTTTTAGAAGATTTAATATTTTGAATAAACAAACGTGAAATTTATTATTTAAATAGATTATAGCAATACTGCCACAATAAATTACAAAGATGCTTTACATACAAGTCAAATACTAAGTTGTCTCATAGTTTAAAAATATTGATTTGCGTATCTCTTGGCATAATTTCAACTGTGGTGGCAATTATCCATTCCAATGCATTTGTCAATAATAATTTATTTGAACGTAAAATTTGAAATAATAAATATTCGCACACTATTTAATTTACAATTGGTAGGTAGCATTGCTTCGTCATTTACGAATATCGCTCACTCCTTTCAAGAACGTCATAAATCAAAAAGCTTTATTTTTCAGAACAACGTTTTCAAATATTATTTAAAACAACTCCTGTAATTGGAGACAATCCAGGTTTTGTGAACAAGTATTTGGACACACTCAAAATGTTGTAAACGTTTTTAAAGTTTAAAAATATAATGTTATGTTCTAAAAATAAATATCAAGCCATTTATTAAACATTTTACTGCGCAACAGATCTTTTTAGGTAAAACCTGAAGGCTTTTTCTCCATTTGAAAAATATTCAGTATATTTAAATAAATAATTAAACAAAACCTTTTCTTCAAAATTAAAAAACAACACTTTCTGCCATGTAGCCAGTAAATATTAACTTAAAAATATGCCTTTTTGCTGGGATATAGTATATTTTCGGGGCATTCCGAAAACATACACAAGTGAAAATTGACGATTTTTAATTTATGACGTTCTTGAAAGGAGTGAGCGATATGTATATTACTAAATAACAATATTTTTTTTTAATTTCACGTCAAGAGGTTTAGTCCACAGGGCTTTGAATTTCAAATTGATTTGATATTATTAGGAGTTTTAATATTTGCAATGTGGTTAGTCATTTCTAATTTTTTTATGAAAATTTTATTAATATATAACCACTCACCGATATTTTAGTTTAATAGTTACTAGAAGTACCCGTCTCTTCGTCAGGATAATAACTATACTACGAACAACACTACACTTGCAAATACAAAAAAATATTAATCACACGTGTTTTTGGTCTGCCCAAGTATCAACATGATATATATACATGATACATTTATGTATATCTATGAAAATTAATCGCCTTTTAGACATGTTAATTGAAAAAAATACAAAGAAAAAAAAATTGTATCATTAATTAAGTTTAAACAATAAACATTGAGTGTAAGTCCCCCTCCAAGCACAAGAGCTTAGTTTATTTTTCGGAGAAGCATAGCGTTACTAGTAAAACATATGTTAAAAGAAGAAATATCTGTTAAATTAATTAAATTGTGATATTTTATTGTTTATTTTTTAATCATTTCTTTAAGTCCCTCAATTTCACTATGATATATAAAATAGCAATAAAATGATATTTTTTGCTCTTTTAATTATTGTTTCGGCATTCACTTTGTGGAAAGACATGATGACATTGTTAGTAAGATCACTTGTTTTTACCACTTGAGTTGATAAATTATAGTGAAATAAGGAAGGAATGCAAAGCTGAGATAAACATAATCGATAAAATTAAGAAAGGTGTGTTGAGATGGTTTGGACACGTAGAACGAATGAGTGAGGAAAGAACGGTAAAACAAATTTATGAGGCGAATGTAATTGGAAAAAGGAGCAGAGTAAGACCGAGAAAAACATGGTACGATCAGGTATGCCAAGTACTTGAAAGTGGTCAGGTTAGGAGTCGTAACAATCGGCGGGTATGTATGAGGAGATGCATGAACGTGGAAGAGGCGAAGAATGTTTGCAAGGACAGAGTGTTGTGGCGTTCTATTCTCTCTGCCTACCCCTGCGGGGAAGCGGCGTGATGGTTAGTTAGTTAGTTAGTTTTTTAATGTAAGAAAATTTTATTCTGTAGCCCGTTTCTCAAGAAAAAAGTGTTTTCATATAATATAATGTATATTTCTCCTCTGAATCATTACAACACCTTAGTTTCCAAATAAATTTTCGTGCTATGTCACATCATACAGTATATTTTTGTTTGATTTATTCTTCCGTAGAGATTCCGGAATGGAATTATGATGGAAGCTCTACAGGACAGGCCTCGGGAGAGAACTCCGACATATTCCTGTTTCCACGGGCCATCTATAAGGACCCTTTCAGGAGAGGAAACAACATCCTTGTGATGTGCGACACCTATAAACACAATTATGATCCTACAGGTAAGAAAAAAAAAACAATATTGTATTGGCAATCACTTTATGGTAAGACATGATAAACTTTTAAATAAAACTTGTTTTTTACCACTTGAGTATTACATTTGTTTTGGAAGCTGCAGATGCTTCTGAAACGAGTCGTTTAAATCTAATACTTAAGTGGTAAAAAGCAATTGTTTTATTTATAATTTATATACAAAGTAAATCCCACACAAAAAATAAAAGAAATATGATTTGTATTTTAATACATTTTTATCATCAAATTTGTGCCCCCCATTTTACATATCCTACAATTTTTTTTTATTAATTTGGATTGTAACAAAAACATTACTTCCGTCTAATAAATACAGTTCACAGTTCAATAAAGTCCAAAAAATGTACAAACGAAATGAAAGGTACATAATTTATAATATTTTGAGTATGTTATGTTTGTTGATAATTTCTGGGTTTGTCTCCACTTAATTCTCATATGTATAATGATTTTTATTAATATCTCAACATAGAAGAAGAAAAAGTTAATCTTGGATATCCGGTAGATATCATAAAACATTGCAAAAAGTAACATTTGTAAGAGGTTTATTTGAAAAAGTGCCAATTTTATAGGCAATAACATGAAGTACTGTGTAAGTACCAGGCGCGTTAAATCCATACATGCTCCGTCCTCTCAAAAATTTAATGTATAAAATATATTCCTTTTTCTATTATTCGCCCAATTATTAATATGTGCAATCTTTATATCGAGGGGTTTGTTTTGGTGATTGATTAAGTTTAAGTTTAAAAAAATATTATGTTCTCTTAATACTGAGGTGGATACTGGCGTTAAAATAGAATCTGAGTCTTGTTCAAAAGTGACTTAGTGAAGTGTTGTATTTATAGTATATTATATAAATAGTAATATCTCGTACTCCTTGAGATGTGATTTTAGAAAATAAATCGCAAAAATTACGAAAAGTGCGAAATATCAAATCGACCTCAAAGGATGACAAAATTATGTTTATGGTCACTTGGTTCATTTGTGAATATTCAAACAGTCTTTATACTGCCGTTGCTTTTTGAATGTGTACTATGTTTTATGCCATTTATACAAACTCAATAATATTTAAGTATACAGATTTTTTTAAATCACTTAAAAAAATAATAAACATAAAAGTCATCGCACTGCACTAATAGATATCTATTTTTTTTTTAAATAAGCGATTGAAAAAAAACAATTCATTCAATTCATACAGGGAGATTGAATTGATAATAATTAAGATATTTTACGATAATAATTTCATTCACCTACATATTGCAATATGTGTGATGATAAAAAGACGTTGATTAATTAATACCGATTTTTATGATAAGTAGTTCAAGCACGGACGTGTTCGATAGTGTTGTTTTATTGTTTTATCTAATTAGTTTTCGCAACAAAGATAAATTAACAATGAAAAAATAACAGAAAAAATTATCAGTATTAACTAAACACAAAATATATTTTTTATCTAGGAGTTATTGTAATTTTTTTTAATATTGAAAGCATTAACTTTGAGGATCATATTGATATATCATTTCGAGAAATAAAAATACTTTGTGTTTTGATCCACTCACATTTTTATTAACCAACTAGCTTCGGCAACAACCTGTTGCCCTCTTCAGGGTTTAGTCATAAATTAAACCCTGAAGAGGGCAACAGGTTGTTGCCGAAACTAGTTGGTTAATAAAAATGTGAGTGGATCAAAATACAAAGTATTTTTATTTCTCGAAATAATATTGTGAGTTTTATTTATCTGAAATAAAAATCGTTGATATTGCATTAATTAAATGCAAAAGCGAAGTAACGTAGATGGAGATAATCTTACGACAAAAACTGAAAATACCCACACTATCTTATTCTTCTTCATCAGTGTTGAGATGTAAAAATATTTCTTTTTAAAAATAATTAAATATTTTAAACATTATTTTTTTATTTTCACCTGTCGATAAGAACATTTGTACTCTTAATACTAATAATGTTTACATTACTTAAAAATCTTATAGTTTATGAAACATTAATGGTTTTATAAAAGCAGAATTTTAAAAATAATAAAAAAAAAACTTTTTTTTTATGTAAGTGCAGATTGAAATGTGAATTTAAAAAAAATGGTTAAAAAACTTATAAACATTTTACCTCTTCAAAAAACAAGACCACTTCTGTCTAAAGATCTTCTAAAATTTATTCATACTTACATTACCTGAACAATGCAGTCTTTTGATAAGTTTACTTCATATTAAAATTAATTTTGTCAATTATTTTCAAGCTTGCTTTAATTTTAATGTGTTGTCTTTCTCGCCTCATTTCTCAACCTTTCTTAGCTTTAATAAATTAATTATGATACAATAAATTTCATTTAATATTTTTTTTGCATTTTTCGAGTGCATGCCATACATGTATGGAAATGAAGCATTTTTTGTTGGCAAAATAATAATGAAGTAGGCTAAATGCAGTCGAAATGTAATCAAGCACACAAATGTGCGGTGCAACGATGTATGACATATCGCTCATTCCTTTCAACAACGTCATTAATAAATAAAAAAACATGATTTTTCAGGATAACGTTTTTTTAAGTTTTTTTTAAAATATAATACAATGTATTAAAAATAAATATCAAGCCACTTATTTACTGTGCAATAGATCTTTTTAGGAAAGGTAAAAACATAAAAGATAAAAAGGTTTAGGTTTAAAACCTGAAGGTTCTTTCTCCATTTGAAAAATATTTAGGATATTTAAAAAAAAAATTAAACAATATCTTTCCTTCAAAATGCAAAAACAACACTTTCTGCCTGTAGCGGGTAAATATTAAGTTAAAAATATGCCGCTTTTGCTGGGATACAGTACATTTTCTGGGCATTCCAAAAACGTGCCCAACTTAAAATTGTCGATTTTTGATATATGACGTTGTTGAAAGGAGTGAGCGATATGTTCGAATGGTGAAATAAACAAAAATTATAAAAGGTTGACATAACCATTCCAATAATTTTTTTTAAAAAGTGTGTTGCGATCGTTTGAACATATGGAACGACTGAGAGAGGAAATAACGGTAAATCAAATGTATGAGGCAAGTGTTGTTGTAAAAAGAAGCAGAAGGAAAATGTTTTATAATCGAGTTCTTCAAATACTTGAAAGTGTATAGGTCAGATGTAGGAACTATGGCGTATATGTATGCAGAGATGAATGAATCTAGAAGAGGCGAAAGATGTTTTTAAAGACAGTCACTAGTCTGATGATCTGTTCTCTCTGATCAGTGAAAATAAATTTTATTGATTTCACACTACAATATTTATTTAATATTACCCTGAAGCACAGGAGTGATCTCTTTGCCTTCATAATTAAGATTACACACTGCGTCAGTACGATGCAGTGTCCTATGCACCATTGGTTGCGGATAAGGGTTAGAAGGTTTTTCTTCACATATCGCGTAATTTGTATAAGAGAGATCTTTTATATTAAAATATAACTTTGTTTTAAAATCACTATAAAGGATTTTATAGTGATTAAAAAAAAATGTTACATTTTAATTATAAAATGGAAAATCACACTGTTAGTGCTTCAAATATTAATTATATTTTTTTAAAAAAGAGATACTAATAAAAGAGTTTTTACTCAATAAAAAGCTTCTTTTCATCTCACCAATAGATGTCTCTAGTGAAGTTCTAATGATTCAAGAACAACGTTTCGAAATTGGTTCATATATAAAGAACTTCCAAGAATTTGAATAGTGTGGTTGTCAATAATGGGTAGAATTGGTGAACGTTACACGTGTGTTAAGTGATCACTTAAACCAGCCTATGACGGTCGTCAGCCCCGTAAATGCCCAGACTTCCATATTCTTCTTCATCTTTGATGATATGTCAAAAAATTATATAAAAATAGAGATGTCTATTCCTACGTTTATTTGTTTAAGAAACCAATCACAGGAAAAGGTGCGACGAGGCTTACATGCGTTGCAAGGACGAAGAACCATGGTTCGGGATAGAGCAGGAATACTTCCTCCTCGACTTCAACAACCGGCCGTTCGGCTGGCCGAACGCGGACTGCCTTCCCGTCCCCACGGCCAACTACTGCGGCGTGGGAGCCAACAAGGTGTTCGCCAGGGACCTGGTAGAGGCCCACTACACTTGCTGCCTGTACGCCGGAGTGGCTATTAGTGGCACCAATGCCGAGGTCATGCCGGCTCAATGGGAGTTCCAGATTGGCCCGTGCGTCGGGACCAAGGCAGCAGACGACCTCTGGGTGGGCAGGTTTATCCTACACCGATTGGCTGAGGAGTTTGGCATCGTTGTCAGCATGCACCCAAAACCAGTTCCGAATTGGAATGGATCAGGAGCACATACAAACTTCTCCACCAAAACAATGAGGGAAGACAATGGAATTGTGTAAGTACTAAAACCACATGAATTTGAATATGTTTGTAAAGTGAAATTGCATTATGCATGCAGACAGCTATCTCATGCATAGTTCACCTCGTTGGATTGACGTGTTGTAATGGCAAGTACCTAGATCAGTTTTGCTACAATCTAAGATCTCTCTTCTCCATCTTATGCCTCATTTCTTACGGTTGTGACCCTTGTGGAAGCAATGAATCTTTTCAGTTACATTTGACTGCGCTGTACGTAGTGCTCCAACCACCGAGGTGCCTGCTGCTGACTTAACTTGATCGGTCCATTGTGGTGGGGTCTTCCTCTCCCACTCTTCCCCTCCAGACTACCGATCACAACCAGTCGCTCCTGGCTATCCTCGTTGCCACGCGTAACGTGTTCAAAGAACTGGAGAAACCGCCGTATGCAGACATTAGCCAAAGTCAAGCCATCCAAGTATGGTTCCTGGCGAATGGACTCGTTGGTGCGTCTAGCTTGAAATTCGGAGCATGCACCTCCAACACCACATTTCGAGAGCGTAATTTTTTCTTCTTTCTGATACTTTTATGGTCCATTCTAAGATATAAATTGGAATATATTTAAAAGGATACAGATGACTAAATAAATGAAGTCAAGGTTAAGAATATTATGGCTTTATGGGAAAGTAAATGTAGAAGGTATGAGAGAATAGTTATAATGGCTAGAGCACTCCAGATTGCATACCCGTATGATGTGTTTGTACACTTAAGTATTATATGTACAGCATTCTTAAAGAAGTTATACATATACTGTTAAGCTAAGCCAGAAAATATTTTATTCGGTTTCTGCTTAATTTGTTTGACTTCCATTTCTGTTGTATTTCCTATTGTGCCCATCTATTTTAAAAGTTGGCAATCATTGTAGCAATTATTACTTTGTCTGTAGATGTTCTAAAGAGCAACAAAGTGCAACAGTGAAACCACTTTTATGTTTTTAAGACAGAATAAACTTCTTCTTTCTTGTTGCCTTTACCTATAGCTTAGCTTTATCCTATAACACATTTTACTTCATATTTCAATCACCTCATAAAATGGCCAAAATATTCGAACTCTTTATTTATTTATTTATGTTTTGCTAAGGATATACCACTTTTTCATAAAATCTATTGTTTACTAAGTAAAATTTAAATGGATAGATTTTACCACAAAGTGACTGCAAAATCAATTAATGAAATTATTCTAACTATATTTCTTTACGGTGCCGGTGATATAACTTCTATCTTTTCCCTAGTATATTTTTTTTAATCTTTAAATATATTATATTTGGATCATTCTGTATACCACCACATTTCAAATGCTTCAATCTTCCTTGTAGTAGCTTGGATGAGTGCCCAACTCTTGATGCATTGATGCCCTGAACTTAAATACAAACTTAAATATGCATTCAAAGAAAGGAATTGAATTTTTAAAGTGGAATTTCAAATCATATCGTCACTTTATCATTGGATATGTGGACATATTTATAAATGTGTCAAAGTCAATATGTCAGTATGTTATATTGTCGACATTGCCTAATCACCGAGGTGTTCAGCTGTCTGCCAATTTAAAGTATTTACAGATATGATAATTAATGATATCACTGTCCAACAAATTAATTTCGATTCGAATAATTTGATTGGCAATAATACTAGTTGACGGATGTATGCAGATAATAAAATTGGATAAAATATTATTCACATATAAACACAATCGCGATCCACGAAATGATCACGAATTTGTACTAACATTCTCAATTTCTTTTCGATACATTATTGAAAAATACTGCATAAATATATGTTATCTATGTAATTGAATCTTGAACTGCTTCGTTATTAGTGTATTATCAGATAAATTATCCATTGAAAGAAAACAATAATATGTCAATCGAGCTGTAATATGTCACGCGCTGCTGTTAATCAATCTGGTTAAATGGAATTGGAAAAAATAAAATTGAAATATGTTTAATTTCACAACGCAGCTATCAAGAAGCACGCTGTCTGCCAAGAGCAACGATTTGTACGACCTATATTCTCATTGACAGATGGCACTGCCATTACGGTAAAAAAATGTATTAAAAAAAAGCTGTTGAAATGTTGTTTCAAAATTTCCACGCAAGAGGTGAATAACTTGAGGTGAATAACTTGGAAAATTTAAGATTTTTAACAAAGTGAAATATACATCAACAAAATAATATATAACAAAAAAATGTTTTTAAAATATTGTTATTTTTTTATGTCAAGATCGTAGTATGGTAATTCATGTATTTTTTTTGTAGTGAGATAGAAAAAGCCATTGACAAGCTGTCGAAATGTCATATGAAGCACATCAAGGTGTACGATCCCCATGGAGGGAAGGACAATGCAGAACGCCTAACGGGAAAGTTTGAGACTTCCGACATCCATGATTTCAGCTCTGGTAACTTTAAACATAGCCTTCTAACTTTTAACAAAAAAAACTAAAAAAATACCCCATTTGGGCTTAAAAATTAAGAAAACTATTAACGGAAAATAAAAAAATGGAAAAAAATCATTGCTTCTTATATCGAACGCTAGATTTTTCATACGGATGATATAAAGTAATATTTAAATATGTAAAATAATTGTCTTAACTTGACATAAAGCATCTTTGGCCATTGTTTTTTTATAAAAGAAGGTGGAAATTTAAGCATCTCAGTGCTTGAAACTTATCATTTACCTGGCTTTAGTTATCACTTTTTAGTATTTGTGTATTGTTGACCATTCTGGCTATTATAAAACATCCATATTCTATTATTTTTTTTAAAGATGTGCATATAAGAAATGTGTAAAAAGTGTTATATTATTTATAATTACAATTTAATTAAATTACAAAGTAAATTAAAGTCTCGAGCCAATTTGACATTCCTGAATGTCTGCCAGATAAATATTACACATCGTATATAAAAGACCGTGAAAGTATAAAAATGACAAAAATAATGAATTATCATCAACACTGACAAAATATTCTGTATCTCCTGATTGTATGCGACAATTTATTCAGGAATTCTAGAAATCGAATGATAATAATCAACAGTTTACTTTGCTACATATTTTTGTTTTGACGTTTATCATAATGTTTTAAATTATTTTTCATTTGAATAAATAAACCTTGTTTTACGTCAAAATTATGACGCAAATTGGATAGATATTACCACAATGTGATTGCCAAATTGGTGAATGAAAAAAAAACAAAAACAATAAATGTATAAATATATATATATATATATATATATATATATATATATATATATATATATATATATATATATATATATATATATATATATATATATATATATATATATATATATATATATATATATATATATATATATATATATATATATATATATATATATATATATATATATATATATATATATATATATATATATATATATATATATATATATATATATATATATATATATATATATATATATATATATATATATATATATATATATATATATATATATATATATATATATATATATATATATATATATATATATATATATATATATATATATATATATATATATATATATATATATATATATATATATATATATATATATATATATATATATATATATATATTATATATATATATATATATATATATATATATTTATAATCATCTCCAAGCAGTGATAAAAAATGCGCTAAGAGTATCGCATTTTTATGCATTTTTATATATACGTATGCATACATGTGTGTATACGTATATATGGGTTTATTTATTATTTAGAATAAAATAAACTAAATAATAAATTATGGTATTTATTTATTAAGAATAAAATAAACAAATAAATAAATACCATATCTTTTGTATGTACATACAAAGATAAAGCTTGTTTTTTTCTAGAAATCAAAAATATATTTTATTCGCTTTTCAGGGGTCGCCAACCGAGGGTGCAGCATAAGAATCCCAAGAAATGTTGCTGAGCAAAAGAAAGGGTATCTAGAGGATAGGAGGCCATCATCCAACTGTGATCCCTACGCTGTAGTAGATATTATTTTGAGGACTTGTTGTCTTAACGAAAAATGAAAATAATTCACAGACAGCCGCGAGATCCTCACAAATATATTTTTTGGTTCATTTTATATTAATTTTATGTAATTTGTATATTTAAGAAAATTTTAATTTTAATTTACGTGTAAATAAAATCAAAGAAGATGTTCACTTTTAAAAAATACTATTTTAACAGAAAATCCCTAAAATGATTGCTCAAACCGTTACCAACATTTTTTTTTAAATTTAAGATTTAGTTTCAGTAGAAGATTATGATTTATATTTCATTTTATGTCACTGATAGCAAACAAAAAAAAACGTTTATACACGTAAAATATAATATTCTTAATAAAACAGTGAATGAAAAAATGGAGATCTATTTGAATATTTTCCACACAAAAGCAAAAAAAGTACAAAAATAAATTGTCATTATAAAAATAAAATGTAAGAAAATTTTTTCTCCTATTAATTTTCAGAATATAAAAAACTATCATTATTTTTTATCATATTATTTAATTAATTCATAACAATGTTTCATTCCATTTTATGTACTTTTTTTAGAATTAACGACATATTATATGAGTTCAATGAAAATATTATAAGCCTGAATTTTTGTTTGGTTTAAATATATTTAAAAAAAATTTTAGTCACCCTGAATTTGTTTATTTTTTTAAATATTATATTATAAACTTGCATAAAATCATAATACCGGAAACATTATATGTGAAATTAACATTTGTATTAAGTAATATTTTTTCTTTTTCATAAAATATATCTGTTTATTTATTATCATCAATAAAAATCATGTATAAAAAACGACTTTTTAATTAAAATTCAAATGTCAAATTAAAACCCTCTTCTAGCGTCGCTGGATGTTTGAACGCTTTTTGGACAATCTCATCATGCTGATGTAGTTCTAACGACCATTTCAAACTATCCTAACACAGTTATATTTTTCGAGATACAATTTTAATATTTTCCATACTTTTCACAGGTTCATAAAAAACCTTTGCGTGTGTTGTTTGACAGCCTAGAGCTTCTGTACCGAATATTGAAATGTGGTGGAAGGTTTTAATTGCATACAGTTATGTGAACTTTAAGAGCTAGTAGAGTTATCGAAACACACTGTTAAAATATGAAACTAATACCAACTAACCGAAAATTGGACGATAATTGTGAAGGGTTCAAATAGTGAATGTATTACATATAACGATATCCTTGTACTTTTTATTATTGACACACATCCGCATCCAATGTTGTAAAAAAATGGACAAAATGTAAAAAGCGAAGAAACAACAGTAAAAAGTAAGGTACAGTTGAAAATAGAAACAGAGGAATACGGTAGATAACTAAGCATGATCAAGTATTTCAAATATTTGATACAGGTCAGATTAAAAGTCGGAATATACGGCGGAGATACATAAATGTGGAAAAGGTGAATGCTGTTCGCAAAGACAGATTAGTCTGGCATCCTTTTCTCAAGAAGTTTCTCTGAAGCAACGTGACGGTTCATCAGTTTTATATGAATCAAATTTAGTTTTTTTTTTTATATATCTCATCAAAGATGAAGAAGGATATGAAAGTCTGGGCATTTACGGAGCTGACGATCATCATAGACTGGTTTAAGTGATCACTTTACTTACGTGTAACATTCATCAGTTCTACCGATTATTGACAACCACATACACTACTTAAATTCTTGGAAGTTCTATTTATATAAAAGAACCAATTTTGAAACAATGTTCTTCAATCACTTGAATTTTACTTAAGACATATATTAATGAGATGAAAAGAAGCTTTTTATTGAGCAGAAACTCTTTTCTTAGTATGTGAAGCCCGAATCCTGGATTATATGAGATATCAAAAATAATATGCTAAATAACTCCTTAAATTGGAGATAATTCAGATTTGTAAACAAGTATTTAGACACACTCAAAATGTTGTAAGTGTAAGGTCAAGAATATTCTAAAAATTAAAAATACTTTTCTTTTTGATTCTCCGATACCTACGATACTGTGTACGTACATGTGAGGGATTTTGAGAACGTCTGTTTTGTTGAATACGGTTTTTATTTTCCGTATTTAAATATCTGCAAGTTCAATTATATTCTTAAAATAATATGGGAACAAAAACATTTTTAAATTTAATAAAAATTACGTTTAGCCTTCTTATTTTTTATACGATTACAGAGGTAATTTATTGGGTTCTATAAATCTCATAAAAATATTAAACCGCGCTCACCTTTATTTGGGCAAAATGTCAGAAAAGAATATAAGCGGATTAAGGAATAAAATGTTTTCCGTGGCATTGCGACCACCATGAAATACAATTGTTTTTATTTATTGTTATTTAATGATAATATCCTTTTTATAATTATAACGGTTTTCTTTAAATCCTTTCCAAAATGTGTTATAAATGAAAATTGTAATGAATAATAATAATTATCCTTATGAGTAATGATAATGATAATTTAGTTTTATATAAATAGGAAACCGTAGCAATTTCACTGATGATGGAATAGTTATTCCGAAACCGGTAGCCATGAAGTAGTGTTTTTAAGTGGTATTACGCAACGTAAATGATGTTTTTAATATATGTAAACGTAGCATGATATATTCGGCTGTCCAAATTAAAAACACAGAAAGGGACATTTTTTTGTAGTAGGTTTTTTTTTGCATTTATGGACTAAGTAGACTCTACTTAGTCCAAAAATACAAAAAAAAACCTACTACAAAAAATGTCCCTTACTGTGTTTTAAATTTGGACAGCCGTATTGTATGTTCAAATTGTGATATATGGAATAGATGCAAGGCTGAGATAATCTTTATCGATAAAATTCAGAATGATGTGTTGAGATGGTTTGGGCATGTGAATCAAATTAATTAATAATATATTGTAAAACAGTTTTATGAGGTAAATATGGTTGATAATAGAAGCAGAAAATACCGAGAAAAATTTGGCATGATTAAGTTTTTCAAATACTTGAAAGTGATTAGGTCAGAAGCCGGAATAATCGTGTATGAATGAGATGTATAAAGATGTATAAATGTGTAACAGGCGGAGATTGTGAGTAAAGACAGATTGGTGTGGCGTTCTATTATCTCTACCTACTCCTGCGGGGAAGTGACGTGATGGTTAGTTAGTTTGTAATGTATTCATAGTATAACAATTATTAACGTCTACGTTTAAAAAAAAATTAAGAGGATAGAAATAAATGAATGTCAAAAATGAATTACGTTCTGTACACGGGTTCAAGTCGTGAATTCAATGTGGAATTAATAAATTCTACTCGGTGTAACAAGGTGATCAGATAAGGGTCTGGAGATAAATTCCCCGCAAGTTTGTGACAGGTTTCTTTGGAGTGAAGGAACGGGACCGATAAAACTTTCCTTCATTTAGGTCTGAGCAAAGTTTGAGAGACCTCCGCGGTTCGTGATACGGCTCGCCCCCACCCTCGCTTATTGCGACAAATGGATTTCATATTAAATTACATTTTCCTCTGGTTGCTCGGAAGATGTTATAAGGGTACCAATCCCGCAAAATCGTCCGACAAATTCCAATATTTACGGAAATAAGTTGTCACATTGTATTATTATAAATGAACTCTTGTGGAAATGGCAGCGTTAGAGCGTTTGTGCACTTCACGGAATTTTACCATCCGTTTTAAAAAAAATTAAGTTACTACGACAGTTTAGCGTAATCGAATTTACGCTCACCGTGATTACACACTGATCAAGCGCCTTGATCCGAAGAAAGACTGCCAAAAGTACAAGCCAATTCTAGCCAATCATCCGTTTTATCATGCTAACCGGACTGCCGGACAGTAAAATTCCTGTAGTGCACAAGCGCCCTTACGCTTTAAGACTCCAGTTAAGAGAAAAAAAGCTTCATTTAATTTTTCGTTTTCTTCTTCTTCATGTAGGCCTTGTGGCCTGCTTTTAAGAGGGATTAGCCTCCTGCGATGTCGATCAATCTCTTTGGTGGTAGTCTATCTTGGGGGTTTGCCGTACAGTGTAATATGGTGGAGTCTGGATGGTTCCATTATCCTCACATGCAGATACCATTATCTCTTTCGTTGCCTTCCCCACCTAACGACGTCTTCCATCTCGCATATTTTCCTTTTCCTGGTGTTTCTTATTCTGTCTCGCTGACTCCTAATATGTGTAAAAAACTTAAAAATATTCGCTTATTTATCATTTGAAGCGCTGCTTTTATTTATTTTAACAATTAAAACGACATGCATGTTGAATTTTATTTCATGGTTTGTTTTGTATATTAAAAGCATTTTTAACTTTATGGTATGGTTATATATCATTCGTCGTTCACTTTGTGTAATACCGCTTAAAAATTTAAAATGTGGTATCACCACACAAAGTGAACGATGACTGATAAGGAGAGTATTTAAAGGTGTCTCAATTTAATATGAAACATGTTTCGTTTTTTTTTGTTTTCTTATGAAAGAAGATGGAAGTTTAAGCATCCCAGGGCTAATGGGCTGGCTTTTGGCTGGCTTAGGCGATTACTTTAAACAATATGTGTAAAGTTCACCATTCTGCCCATTATTAAACATTCATATTAATTATTGAACCTGTCGATACATTTCTGCAGTATGGCTGATTGTTGCACCATCAATTGATGAGTTTGTAAAGTATTTATTAGTTTTTATGGGATGCTGGGATTCTCAGACCTTTTGATGGACGGATGTTCTTTCATAAAAAGGAAAGAACGATACATGTTTCATATCAATTTGAGACACCTTTAAATCTAAATCTCATCCGTTGGGCGAATAATCCAGTGTCCGATATAAAAAAAAATGATATCAATACTGTTAATAATTATTAATCAACTGGTTAAAATATCTAAAATGGTATCTTAAAAAAAATATATTTCAAGCTCTGACTAAAATATACGTGAAATAATTTGAAATGAATCTCATATATCGCTCACTCCTTTCAAGAACGTCATAAATCAAAAATCAAACATTTTCAGTTGTGCATGTTTTCGAAATACTCAGAAAATGTACTATATCCCAGCAAAAGCGGCATATTTTTAACTTAATATTTACCCGCTACAGGGCAGAAAGTGTTGTTTTCGCAGTTTGAAGAAAAGGTATTGTGTAACTTTTTTTTAATATGGTAAAAAAAATTTAAATGGAGAAAACCCCTTCAGGTTTTACTTAAAAAGATCTGTTGCACAGTAAAAACTTCAATAAGTGGCTTTATATTCATTTTTAAAACATTTTATTATATTTTTAAACTTTAAAAACGTTCTCCTGAAAAATCTAGTTTTTTGATTTATGACGTTCTTGAAAGGAGTGAGCGATATGTTTAGGAGAAATCATTGTAAAAAGTACGAAATATTCAAGTTATATTTTTTTATAATAAATTAGATTTTGCTCAAGTCAGGATCGCCTTGTTTTAACTATTTATAATTTTTAATGCAAAAAATGGGTGATTTATTCTGTGTGTTAAGTGTGAAAAATTATTTCATGAAGATGTGCCAACCATCATGTCATGACCTTGCCAAAAGTAAAACGATGTTATAAAACAAAAAAGTACTATATGCCATTTAGGTACAAAGTAATTAATGTTACGTTTTTACATATACAATCTAAAGGCTCTTTTAAAAAATAAGTTTAAAAAACAAATACAAAAATATCTGTGGTAAGTATTTTTTTTTAATATCAAAAATACGAACGTTAAATTTACATATGTAAAAATAATAATCAATAAATCAATAATGGTGGTTAAGATGGTTTGGGCATGTTGGTCGAATGGGTGAAAGAAGAATTGTAAAACAACTTTATGAGACGAATGAGGTTGGTAATAGAAACAGAAAAAGACCGAAGAAAACAGATAAAAAAAAGGATTATCGAGTATTTCAAATACCTGAAAGTGGTCAGTTCAGGAATTGAAATCAATGTCGGGTAAGAATGCCAAAAAAAGATTCACAGTTTTTTATTCTAACTTTCTTAGTTTTCAAATTTGTAAATGACACTTTTAACCTTTGTGTTTTCTAACGGCGATGCTTTAATATGCGCATTAATTTCGAACATGCATCGTTTTCGTGAATGAATTCCGATTTTAGATGGTTGTCGTCCGGTTATTTGTGGTAACCAATATATACGCTCCAACTTTAATGTCAGATCTGCAAAAAACGACTTAAAAATTAATGTTATTTCATGATTACCAATATTTATTAAGGAAATTTGCATTGAAAATAATGTTTATATATAAACATCCAATAAATTAATAATAAAATACTATTTTTAATTCAAGTTTGACTAGGTAAATACCGCATACGGTGTTTAAAAATGATGCGGAATGCATCGAGACAAGTGTCACAATAGATTTGAAGAAAAAGAAAAACTAAATTAAAAATGGATAGACATAACCACAAGGTGGCTGCTGAATCAATTAATGAAGCGATATACAAGTTTAATGTACCTGAATGTCGGTTTAAAAGAAAAAAAAAGAAAATGCAAGTTCGGTAAGAATCGTTTTGTTGCTGTTTTTTTAAACCTCAATTCATAATATAAAAAAAAATAATGATAAATTGCGATTTCATCAGTTTGTCTAACGAATAATATTAACCACCCTACATATACGAACTACGTGATACGCGCGGTTTTTACCGTATGATCTACGCGCACGAGAAAAGATATAAGTTCCAAAAATATTCAGTGCAAACCGGATACACTGACAAATTTTTGTCAGGTTTCACACTTGACAATATTTTGTGATAAAAAACATTGTGATTTTTTTGCCTATTTATAAAAAAAATGCCTGAAAAGAACCCGAGAGTGGGGTGTTTAAAGTCTAGGTAATTAACGGGCTAACGATATGTCGTAGACTGGTTTAAGTGATCACTTAACATACGTATTATATTCACCATTCTAACCATGATTGAAAACAATTCTGAACTTAAATTTTTGAAATCCATATTATAAAATTAACATCGGTAGCATCAATAGTTTAGTCGAGTCAGCTCTTTTATTCATCAGAGACTCTTACAAAAGGTGATAAGCCCTGAAAATACCTAAACTCCCATATTTTTTCCATCTGAGATGTTAATATAAAATGACTCTTATTAGAAAAACCCAGATTCGTTAATAAAGGATGTTCTGTTTTACTTACTTTAATCGTGTGAATTTCGCTCAAAGTTGACAGCGCATGATGAACATACGGTATTTATACAACGATATGTCATCGCAACATAAACCACAAATATCGTAATTAGCGTATTTGCCAAAATAATTGAGACACAGTGGGTTTATAACAACGTTGACGACTCTATTTGCTACATTAACTCTGATCCTTTGTGCCGTGAAATCGTCATACATGCTGTAATAAGTACTCAACATTACCCGTACCTATAATATAATATATACTGTGCTGTATATTGTAATTATACCACTAAACTTAAGAGGGGAGTTGAGTCCCTACTAAAAAAAGATTACATAACTCAACTCTAGATGCTGCCAAGAAGTCACACGTGAAATAATGTATCAAGGAAAGGATATTGTAGCCGTCCGGCCACGCCATTTGGTGTTGTCAGGTTGACAACACTGAATTATACTGCTACTGTCAGGTTGACAACACTGAGCGGATTCAACAAAAGCAGCCAACCGGAGCGCGGGGGCGAGAATCGCTTGCCATCGCTTGATTGTTAAAGAACGTATATTTTAGCTTCATATTTCATTCAAAGTTCAATAATCAATTAGATAAATTATAATAAGTTAATATCAAATCATTATCAAATCGTGTAAGAATTTTATATCAATAAACAAACTGTAAGTACGCATTTCTTTTAAATATCCTGCTCTGGCATCCCGCACAATACCACGCACACACTTGCTCACCATAATATATACAATAAAATAAAAACAACAACTAGATAGTGTTTTTTCACTTTTATTTTATTTGACAAGTAACCTGATTTCATCGTTAACGACATCATCCAACTGGTGAAAGACTGTTGACTAGTCTGACGAAGTTGGTAATGATTAAACTCACTAAATGAAGTATATATGGAAAAAAACTATTTAGTTATAGTTTTAAAAATTGCAGTGCCACCAATAAATGTCGGTAAAAAACATTTGATTTTTTTTTGAATATTTACAAGTTACTTTTGAAATTTGACGGGTGTGGTATATATATATATATATATATATATATATATATATATATATATATATATATATATATATATATATATATATATATATATATATATATATATATATATATATATATATATATATATATATATATATATATATATATATATATATATATATATATATATATATATATATATATATATATATATATATATATATATATATATATATATATATATATATATATATATATATATATATATATATATATATATATATATAAATAAATAAATTAGTAGAATAAATTTAATTTAAAGGAATAACTTTTATTAGTGCTTTGGGAAACAATGAGTAAAAGTAAGCAATATTTTTCTTTTCATTTTTCGCAAAAGCGTGTAAGAAATATTATTTTTACGTTATAATTATACTTAAATTATAATCAACTCGATAAAGAACGGTTTATTTTTAATCTCAGAAACAAAAACAACGATTTAATTTTGATGTTGTTTATTTTTCTCACTGGTTTATCTCCTATGCCAAGATAGAAAAAGAAGAATTTTAACCTTTCAGCTTTTTTTAAACAAGAAAATTAACTTTTTTTATTCGGTTTTAATTTTAAAAAGGTTAAATTTTTATTCAACAAAACAAAAACTCTCGTGCCGATGAAATTTCCACAAAAGCAATTGCTTTCGAGGTTTCATTAAAAACACACCTCTTTGTCTTCTTTTTCTAGTGTTTTCGCCCTATCGAGGGTCAAAGCCTTCTCAAACAATTATATCGCCATCTCTCTCACAGAAAAAAATGACATTTTAGCCTCCGTTTCACAGACCATTTTAAGGGTCTTGTTGAAACTTTTAAAAAGGCAAAGCTTTTCCTAACACCTAGCCTAGAAATCTACGTTCGTTTTTAACTTTTTATACTGTACGTAGAAAGTTTGTTCTTTGAATCAAAGAGATCTCATCGATTCTTTACTGATTCGGCAAATTATGTTATATGAAAAATTACTGTTCGTTGCTACCGTTGGAGAGCTGACCTCTTAAAATAATTACTTATTAAACTATCATCACACGGCTTGCTCGCATTATAATTTGACTGTACATAACACGTGTGTAATGTGTGAGGAACAGCTTGTACTTGTATATACAAACATGTACATGAAAGTCAACTTGCAAAACACATGGCCATAGACAATAATTTTGTTTATTTTAAGATAAAATTCGGATTCGTGAAATAAAATATTAAAAAGGTGCATTTATAATAATATAACCAGTGGCGTGCATAGAGAATTATTTAGAGTAGGCAATAGAGGTAGGTAGGAAGGTAAGCTAAGTACTACTTACTAGGGAAGGCAGTAGAGCTAGTTATTAAGGTAAGCTGGTACTACTTAGTAAGGTAGGGTAGGCACTGGTTGCGTTTTTATCTGTCACGCGGGTAAGTACTGCTAGGTACTAAGGATAGGTACTACTTTTCTGCGTACATGGAAGGCACATCCCTGAATATAATTAGCATTACTAACTAACCATCACGCCTCTTCACCGCAGGAGTAGGTAGAGAGAATTGAACGCCACACTTCTCTATCTTTGCAAACATTTTTCGCCTCTTACACATTCACGTATCTGCTCAACATACCCGCTACTAATGATCTAACCGCTTAAAATTATTTAATATTTCTGAACATACGAAGTTTTCCTCGGTCCTCCTTTGCTCCTTTTTCTAACTACATTCGCCTCATAAATTTGTATTAACGTTCTTTCCTTACAATTTAACAAATTTTTCACAGGGAAATTATAAAAATATTGAAAAATAAACGGGTACAGCAAATAGGCCTTTAAAAAAAACATTGTGTAAGAAGCATGATTGTTTATTTTAGAATGGATATTCCGAAACCTGTAGTCGTGAAATAGTATTATACACAGTGAACGATAAGGGCTAAGGAGAGTATTATATTTTACAATATAATACACTGTACAAAGTTAATAATGTTTTTACTACACAAAATATAAAAATAAAATAATAAATGATACTGTAAAAAAAAATAGGGTAAAAATATGTTTTGTGGTAAGAAAAATATGTTTAAAACGTAAAAATACAAATTGATTAAGAAACGTAAGGTTTTTTAAAAGCTATAAACAATCCCGTTATAAAACAATCTGCAGACTCGATTTAACGACCACGAACGTCTAATATATAATATCTTTATAAAATTAATTAACTCTGTGTTCACCACTTTTTTTTATTAAAACAATTGAACCTACCGGTTTCGACAATACCGTGTCATCATCAGGGTTTTTAGCATTTAGAAATAACATTTAGGATTTTTATGGTGGGTGTGGAAGTTTTTGGCGGGAGTATTTTAATGTTTTTTATTTAAAATAAACCCTGATGATGACAAGGTGTTGTCGAAACCAGTAGATTAAATAGTATTAACAAAAAAAAGGGGTGAAAACAATGTTAATTAATTTTTTAAAGATATTATAAAATGTGCCACAAAGTATCTGCGGAAAACATTCAAGAAAAGTCTAATATATAAGTTTCCGTCTTGTGAATTGTAGATATCACAAGAAGCTCGAAGCTTACACAATGAAGACTTTAATTAAACCGTATCTCAGATACTCAGATTGTCCATAAACTCACCAATCACTTTTATTGTCCGTCCATAACCATTGCAAGGCAAATAAACTCCTTTTTTATAGTCGGCCAACCGTTTAAAATGGCAATTTGCTAAGGCCTGGGTTCCTTTAAGACGGCAGTCCGAATGTCGGGTCAAATCTCGATACAAATGTCCAATTTGACATCCATTTTATTTTACATTTTCTAAATGAAAAGCAATTTTAACTTTGTGGCATGGTAATGAACACTCGTCTTATCATTCATCGTTCACTTTGTGTAATAACAGTTTAATAAATTACCGGCTTCCGGTTTTGGAATAATCATTCCAACATCTTTTTTTTTATAAACAGAGAAATATTTGTGTTCTTATCATTTACACAATTATTTCAATTTCGTACTATTTCTGTGAGCCTAAGCGGCTCATTATTAGAAATAGGTATCAAATAGTAGTAGAGTGGGTTCGAACCGAGAAACTCTGACTAAGAGTCCACGACACTAACCACGGGACCACAACCCGACACTCATCAGGTCATTAAAAATAAAATTTTAATGACCTGATGATGGAATGATTATTCCGAAAACTATTGTCACGAATTAGTGTTTATTAAAGTGGTATTACAAAAATTAAACGATGAAAGATAAGGATAGTGTTCTATTTTATTTCTACAAGAATCGATTATCAAAATAATAAAAAAATTATACAAAAGATGTCAAAAAATAATATGAAAATAACTCCTGTAATTGGAGATAATCCAGATTTTGTGAACAAGTATTTAGACACACTCAAAATGCTGTATTTTGATCATATAATTATCATATTTATTTGTTTTTTTGTGTTTTTATTATAAAATAAAATATTCAATATGAATACTATTTATTATATTGGACACTGCATTGTTCAGTGAGCAATCCAGTGTCCAAGTTCACCCTGCGGATGAGATATATAAAGGTGGTTCAACTTGATATGTAACATACATCGTTCCGCCTTTTTTTATCAAATTTAAATTTACAAAATTTTGGGATTACCTTTCCAAATCTTTGTTCACAAATGTAGGTGTTTCTACTTAGAAGTTATTTTTGAAGTGGAGAGACCCATATTTGTGAACGAGGATTTGTACACATCCAAAATGTTTTGAATAAAAGTAACTTGTCAAATTCTAAGCATGCATAAAAATTTATGGTCATATTTTCAGGCATCTCCCGGTATGTAAAATATATACACGAGAACGATCTTACATACGTATAATTTATATTTGAAGCATTAACTTTGTGATTTTTCATTTTATAATCAAAATGTAACTTCGTTTTAAAATCACAATAAATATTTTATTTTAACTTAATTATAATAGTACCAAGAATTAATCAGTCTTGATAAAGAAGCGGTTACCTTCAAAAACGGTAGACATTATTATTCAGTTATAATAAAATATTTATAGTGATTTTAAAAGAAAGTTGCATCTTAATGATATGATCTTATATACATTTAAAAATAATAGGGTCTCTTACATTCTAAGTTATCGAAACTAGTAGTGTTTACATAAATAAACTCAAAGAGTGGTTTTATACGTATGCAAGTGTTTATTTATGTTTAATTAAAAAAAATGTTTTCATCATGTTTTGGTCGTTTCATCTATGAGAATATATATTTTTCTATTTTTTCCGTATTATTTACAATATTTGCAGGCTACCCTCTTAAGGGCTCGGTTGTTCTAAGACGAATTCACTTATTTTTCATGTACATTTGTTTTGCTTCTTGTCACATTCTTGTCCAGAAGTTACGCGACATGTTCGAAGCCGGAGGAGAGGGGATAATAAAAGGAATCTGAGATAACAGGAAAAAAATGAGGGCAGGCTTATCAGATAAAACGTCTAAACATAATAAGATGACATCCTTCTCCCCCTTCACTCGTATTTGTCTCTTTCATTTCACCCCCCTAGACATTTTGTTTTGAGTAATCTTTGATACAGTAAAAACTGTCGCATCGGTTAAAATTGTATCAAAATAAAAGACGTGGTTTGTATCTAAGTGAAGTGAAATTTGTATCTTTGATCTTGATAGCATATTTATAAAAATAAGTTATTTTTTGTTTTAATAAAAACCACCATGAGTGTATTTAATTATTTAATATAATAATAACACAAACAAATGTAAGACATAATTTTGCACAATTTTACTGTATATCGTACTGTATATACCGGCCACACATTGCTGTGGCTCAAGATGGTTAAATATAAAAGAAAGAAAAAATAAAAAATACACATTTGTTAACCAATATATTATTTTTTAATCTGTAAAACAACAATGCCACTGAAACATTTTAAATGATCAAGTGGCAGAAGCTTTCAAGAAGTATTTAAATAGTTCGTGTATTGCTGTTGCGTTCAACAGATGGCGCTACCATTGCATTGAAAATCTATTTATTTACCAGTGATTTTCTACATATTTTTTTTTATATAGATAAAACCACGCGCATATTCGATTGCAACGTGGTGTCAAAAATTTCAAAGTAATCGGTGAAAAACTCAAAGTGAATTAAGATTGAAATGAAACGAACATTTACAACTTTATTCAAATCAATAAACAGTTCTTCTCAAAAGCATCATTGAGAGGGAAAAAACAAATAAATAAACAAAAATATTTGAAATATGCATTCAAAAAGCCATACTAGTTTATTATTTAGAAAAAATAACAGATTTGAATGAAAATTAAAAAAAATTATCTCTTACCATATTTTTATTGAAAAATATATATTTATTGTAAAACTTGATTTTGTTTTATTTTTGATGCCTCACACCAGTTTGATTACAGTAATCCAGTATATGCTCATATAAAATAAAAACGGATAAAAATAATTGTTGTTTTATTCTTACATTATGTCAGTAAAACCTTACATGATTTCTTTTTTAAATGAACACAGTAAAGTGTATACTAAAATTGTATTCAAATAGTTTCGTGGATTTCCACGAAACTATTAGCTGTGTAGGTGGAGATATCTTTTTCCATTTTCTTTTAAACTGCCAGTTGTTAGGACTTCACTTTGTAATGTCTGGAAAAGGTTTTTAATTTGCCAAGACAGAACGATCGAAAGGTAATTGAGGACGAAGTGAGAAGCCTTGTTTCCCTCCAGAGAACTGACTATTACCAACGAGAGAAAGAAAAATGAACGTACTAACTGGTCATATTTCAAGGAACAATGTCCTTTCCGTTTCTTACGGAGCGAAAAGGCGAAAATCTGCCTGGTTTAGAAATTTGCTTGAATATTTATCAGGCGCTAATGTAAGAAGGGAAGATCACGAATTAGCTGACTTTATTGTTGGTAATTTATTTCGAATAAGTAGAACTTGAAAAAATAATTGAAAACCATATTGAATATGTTAATATTTATTTATTGGATGATTAGCACTATTTTATTATTTATTGATTCGGCATTAATTTTGTGGAATGAAATGTTGATTTTTTCAAAAATTAAAAACTTCTTTCGATTCATTTCATACGACTAGTTTGAAACACTACAGATGTTTTCTTTACAGGTTTATCTTTCACCTATAGATAAAAACATTTGTAGTTTTCGAAACTAGTCGTGTGTCATGAAATAAAACTCATTAAGTGGTATTGTACAATTGTTTATTTTTTTAATAACTTTAAGGGCGTTTTACTATTTACAAACATTTGAAATGACAAAACAAAATACCTACTTATTTTGTAAAGCAATAATTAAAAGGTGTTAATTCTGAGAATACATGTGCATATATTTATATATTTATATATACATATGTATGTATATATATATATATATATATATTTTTATATATATATATATATATATATATATATATATATATATATATATATATATATATATATATATATATATATATATATATATATATATATATATATATATATATATATATATATATATATACAATATATATATATATATATATATATATATATATATATATATATATATATACATCCAAATTATAATTTGTTTTTATCCGTGATTGCTACTTTCCAGTTCAACTCGGAATAGGCATTTTCTACATGATTCACGATCTAAAGAATCCAGAATGTTCAGGATTTGTGCGATATGAGTGTCATGTTATACCACGGTCGAACGAAAGCCTTAATTATGTCGGGGTGTGTTTCCATTATCAAACACAAACTAAGCATCCCTTCGGAATATTAAGGGTTGATACTTGACATTGTAATGTATAAATTAAGCTCAGGGAAGCTTTATTCATGCGAGTAAGATAATACAGGGAGATCAGAATAAAAAATTATTTCAATATTCTAATTTTTTTTTAACTTTTGGAAAAAAAACAAAATGGCCCGTAATTGACGGAAAAATATCTTTAATTTTTAAACAAAGTGTATAATCAATTGATTGGCATTTTATTAACATCGATGAATAAGTCTGTTGAGATAGATATGTAGAATCCTGTGTATTTACAGGGCTCACGACCTGTTTGTATGATTATTGTGATCACTTTATGCGTTGTACAATATTCACCATTTAACCCATGTTATTCCCATTCGATGTGATAAATTAGAAACATTTATGCAAAACTCCGAAATTTTTGTAATCACATGGGAAGGATTGTAAATATTACAAATTGTATAAATCGATAACTTGAACACACGTTGAAAATCTTGTTAATACTTGGATTTCTGTATATTTTTCTTTATAAACTGAACAAATCACCTGAGTTGTGATATCAATAATAATCTTTAAATATTTTTTCGACATCAAAATGTTGAAAGTGGAAAATATGGCAATGTTTTCGTTTGTTTGCACATTAACGTTGTTTGATAAAAAAAAACAAATGATTAGTTTTTCTCACTTTTGTTTTATTTGACCAGTGACCGAGTTTCGTCATTGCCAACGTCAAAAAAGGGCTGGGAAGCTAGATAAAATGTTAAAATTATACCCAACAAGGCAGGCGTTGAAATTTAAATTTAAGGTGTGTATTAAAATAATAAATGCAAAATATATAAGTCATGATGACGGTTAAAAGTATGATTATATATAATTTCATTACAGAAATGAATATCTGTGTGAAAAATTACATTATACATGGATTCATTGTGACGAAACCCAATCCAGAAACTGGTCAAATTTAATAAATGTGGAAAAAACTATGTAGTAGTATTATGTAATTCTTTTATTAAAATCAAACACTTGAATATACCAATTTAATGAGTTTTATTTAAATATACGACTAGTTTCGAAAACTTACAAATGTTTTCATCTTGTAGTACAAATTAAAACTTACTAGTTTTAATTTATAACAGAAGGTTTTCATCTTCTGGTATATCATCTGTAGGTTTTTGAAACTAGTCGTATAAATATATAAAACTCATTAAAGTGGTACACTGAAGTGTTTAATTCTAATAAAATAATCAACATGTCATTCCTCAAAGTTAATGCTGAATCAATAAATAGTATTGTATAAAATGCAGTTCCAGTAATAAATTTCTGTACAAAACATTTCCTTAATTATAATTTAGAAAGTATTTCTTTAATATTTTTAAGAACAGTATTTATAAATAGTGTGTACATCGTTATTCCCTTGAGGAAATACGATGCCTTCATCAAAATACTTAACCCTTCAGTTATTATTTATTTGAGTACAATCTGCTTAAGAGGAATCTACCTCTACCGGTGACAAGTTATCGTTGCTAACTCTCGAGAAACGTTTTAAGTATAACTAGTTTTGTTTACTCTAAATAGATCATTTATACCACTCAACATATTTTGCTTTAACACATTGTATCATTCCTTTTCACATTCTAATAGTGTTAAAATAATATTCTCTCTCTCTCTCTCTCTCTCTCTCTCTCTCTCTATCTATCTCTTACACCAACAGTAAGTACTGGGAACAAAGTGAATGGTACTCTTTATGTATATACACAATGGTTTCCAGGTACAAACTCTTAAGTATGGAAGTGAAGCATGATGTTGACAAAATAAAAATTAGAGTAGACTGAACTCAGTCGTAATGCGATTTCTCAGACAAATTCAAACGATTTATCTGGTTCTTCGAATGGTAAAATTAAGAAAGAATGCAAGGCTGAGAAAGTATTAGTAGAGAAAATTAAGAAAAACGTATTTAGATGGTTTGGGTATGCGGAACTAATGAGTGAGGAAAAAACGGTGAAACAAATTTATGGGGGGAATGTTGGTGGAAATAAGAGCAAAGGAGGACCGAGAAAAACTTGGAATGATTAAGTATCAACTTGAAAATTTATAAGGAGTCGTAAGTTTATACTGTTATTAACGTTAGAAAATTAGATTGAAAGTAGATTTATATATATTTGTACATCATAAAATAACATACAATTGCATTAAAATGTGAACCCGAGCAGCACCAATAAATCATTTATATTTTGTTAATATTTTTTCGAGTCCTGTAAATATTATTTCGTAAATTCGCGACAAAAGTGAAAGAGATCCCAGATTGAACCCCCCCAATTCCCCGGATCCAATAAGCGGAATCCCTTTTCCCGTTCGGGCCGCAAATAAATGTCCCCGCGTTTTTTGTCACGTGCTGGCCGGACGGACCAATGAGAGTAATTGATTTTTTCATTGCCTCCTGGTGACAAGTAACGACCTGTCGGCGGAGGGGAACAAAGCTCGCTGTCGCCATTTAGCGCCGCCAGGGTGACCAGATTTTATATTAAATATTTCTCACTCTTTATTGCGTTCATTACACATGTTATCGGCGTTCGTATTGCCCAGCACCGGGGTGTTTCCAGTCGCGATTATCTTCTGGTCACGTTTTCGCAAAATTCGCACCATTTCAGTTTCAAAATCACACAATTTTTGTTGAATTTACGTTTTGTACTGATGTTTCTTGATGGAACTACATTTTATACACCATAATAAAATCATTTTTATTGATTTGGAATTGACTTTGAAATAACATGATGATGTGTTGATATAAAAACTAGCTAACTCACTAACCATCACGCCGCTTCCTCTGTCTTTGCAAACATTCTTCGCCTCTTCCACGTTCATGCATCTCCTCATACATACCCGCCGATTGTTACGACTCCTAACCTGACCACTTCCAAGTATTTGGTATACCTGATCGTGCCATGTTTTTTTCGGTCTTCCTCTGCTTTTATTTTCACTTACATTCGCCTCATAAATTTGTTTTACCGTTCTTTCTTCACTCATTCGTTCTACATGTCCAAACCATCCCAAAATACCTTTCTTAATTTTATCGATAATGTTTATCTCAACTTTGCATTCCTTCCTTATTTATTATTGATATAAATAAATATAAAAAATAAAACAGTTTTAAAATATCTATACCATAGCACTCATAGTGCTATATAATAGCACTATGAGTGCTATGGTAGTGTGTCCATGGTGACGTGTGTGTATGGTGGTGTGTGAGAAACGGGTATGTCTCGAAACTCTCCATAAATATCGGTGATTAGTGACACATATAATAACATTATTTATATTTTATGGTATTTTTTATACCCTTATGATAGTTTTGATAATAGTGATAAAATCAATCATCCATTAATGATAAATTTTCTATAGTTTTTAAATTCCTGAAAAAAGTGTTGGAATGAAATACATGAAAATGTTAAGAGGTTAAAATCGATCTAAGTCTAATTATTTCGATACATTTTTTTTTAAGTATCAATTAGAAAATCAACCAACAGACGCTGCTTGTCAAAGTATGTATGTTGCACAATTTGTACCAATAACTGCCTATTATCTTCACAGTAGGTACGGCGAATCAGTAATTTTCATGATCTAAGCTTTAAATTAAACTAATCTTGTGGTATAAATACAAGTGTTTTCTTTAATTATTTTAACATGTAAATAACAAAGTAAATGCCAAAACAAAAAATAAAATAAGAGTTTAAATTTAGACCTGAGAATGGAAGCTTAGCTTCTAAAACTAGTAGTCATAAATAAACTCAAGTATTATAAAAACAAGAATTTTAACAAGTCAAACCACAAAGTAAATGCCGAAACAATAAATAAAATAATGATTTTTACCGCTTCATTGTTTTTTTAATTAGATTTTTTTTCTTATACTTTTTTATATTTGAATTCTTAAAAAATAATATTAATTTGCAAGAGAAAACAAAAGAAAAATGCTATCGGCATAATACGAGTATATGCTACCACTTTATATATTCAAACATATTTTTGGAGCACAAAAACATACATTTCCAAGAAAAATCTTAATGTATAAATATCTACCGTATTTCATTTTATTTTGTAAACCCCTTATCTGTTTCAGTACATCCACCCACGTCAAAATGAAAACTCATTCGGTCGGATCATACAAAAGCTCCATCATTTCACATTACCGAGCTTTTATCGTTAACATTCAAAAAGTTTACGTTTGTCTTGTCTGTCTGTGCAGACCCTAGAACAGAAAGCTTCGGTTTCACCATGCCTCATTCCGCAAAGCCTTAACTATCTAGCGCTCAAGTGGATTTCACATCTTACGAATGAAAGGCTGTGCGTTTTAGACTTTATACAAAATGCAAAAGGATTCCTAACATAAAAATGTCATTGAAATTTAAAGTTGGAAATTTTAAATGCCAAAAAGACAAAGATTGCATAAAGTAAAAAAAAGGGAACGTATTGTTTTTTTTTTACTTACACGAACAGATATAAAATATCAATATGAAAAAACTGTTTTATAAATTTATTAAATTGAAGTAGCGACCTATTTGATTGCGATTCTATGTCGATATACCAAAAAATGTGACAAATAACAGTTTTTTTAAACAGCGTAAGCAACGCATTGGCAGCGCTATCTGTTGAACTTAATAGAAAAATAAACAAAAAACACGCCTCGTTCATGTTGGAGAGCGTACTTCTTGATAGTTACTGTCACTAAGCAATTTCATTGTTTTTTTAAGGAATAACCCGCAAAGCGTCTATTTTTTATTGCTTGCGAAGGTAAATGTGAAACATACATCACAAACACCGAGACCAATTGAAAAAAAAATTTCTTGAATTCATTTTGCAATTGGTGGGAATCGAATCCACGACGCCCAGTTTCGCTGACGAACGTCTACCCAACTACGCCACGGCGCTTGTCATTTTGATAACATCATTGTTTTAAAGATTTAAAAAATAATATTTTGGTTTTTTCACAATCATTGTAAAATAATTCATTTAGGAAATGTGAGTTTCTTTTTTTAAAGTGTAAAATTAAAAAAAAAACTAAAACATAAAACTTAACGGTTAAGTTTTGTATGTTATTTCAAAGACTTTAATTTGGGTTGAAAATTTAATTTTAAAATGTTGGGAAAAAACTTAAAGTTATATTATTTTAGGCAAAAATATTTTCTTCAAAGAGTTATTTAAAGTACAACATAAACAACAATATACCTTTTTAATTTAATTATGTATAATCCACTTACATTGAATTATTTTCGCGATTTAAAAGAAAATATAGACGGAAATTCCTTTGTTTGAACAAACAAATAGAGGTCACCAGAATTGTGTGGAGAAACGCAATTAATTCGAGAGTTTTCTGACCGGAGAGCAAAAAGCCATCGTTATAGATTTTTTAGGGGCAGAATAGTTTTTTCTTATCCCCGAACCGTGGAAAGTTTTGTAATCGGGCATAAATCCTGGCTCTATGGAGAAATAATACGTTATAATATGAAAAGTAATTTGTAACGGGTATTTGTACTTAGTTATTACTCGCAATTATTACAAAATTTACACAGTTATAAAACTTTATGATTACATTAGTTGGGTAATTGAATTTATTCGAAAGGGATTATAATAATAAATTTGTACATTCTAAAATCTCAACTTGGATTATGAAAAATATGGAAGTCTAAGTATTTACAGGGTTAATGATGACATGTCATAGGCTGGTTAAGTAATTACTTTACATGCGTGTAATATTCATAATTATAATAATGATTGACCACCAAACAACTCTTTTTTTTTCAATTGCCAAACTCCAATATATATCATTAATATAATTTTTTGGTCTTCTTGTAGATGCCTTTCGAGGAAGATCCATGGCGGATTCCTGCCTGAATCACAATATGAATTTCAAATTATCTGGTTTTATGTAAACTCATTATTTTTACATTAGTATTTTACATCAGTATCTATGTCTTCAATTCAATTAAGATTTTCAAATGTAAAAAATAATGCGTATAATGGTGGATTTCGATAAAAGATTTTAATATTTTTTAATAAATACATATGACGCGTGTGAATGAGTTCAAAGTGAAATACACTACTGCTATATGAAAAAGGGATGGAAGATAAAAAATAAACAGAATAAGACAAAAAATTGGAAATTTAGTGCTCGTACACACTTGTGCAAACTAATGTGTGCAAGTGTTCGAGAGATTTTATTTACAAAAAATTATAAATAGTTTAATACACAGTTTTCTACGTTGTTTTCAGCGTAGTTTTTAGTTGAATTCAAAAACTAGTTGAAAGTAAATTAAACTAGAGTTTTCATTAAAACGATTCATTTTCAAATTATGTTTCATAGACGAGTTTTATAAATGAAAAGCGCTCATTAAAAATGAACACGTCAGGTAACACCACTTACTTTTATTCGTAACGGCGTTTGAGGAAACTAACATTATTCACTGTGAAACTACCACAAGTAGTTGTTTCATGCACTTTAAAAACAAATAATAAAATTTAAATAAAACTTCATTATGAATCTAGTCCTCAACATCACTTCATTTTTAATTGTAAATTTTTATACAAATAGAATCCACATTTTTAAATTCAGATAGGCAGGGTTTGTGGTGAAATTGATTCCTACCAATCGCAAAATGAATTAAAAAAAGATTTATTTTAAATTGGTCTGGGTGTTTGTGATGTATTTTTCACATTTACCTTCCCTATCCTTACTATCCTACCTACAGGCAAGCATCTGAAATAAACGCTTTTGGGGTTATTCCTTTAAAAAAACACGTCGTTGTTTAAAATTCAAAAACCTTTTATCCAAAATATCTGGTTTAAGTGATCACTTTACACGTGTAACATTCAATTCTACCCATTCTATCCATGATCTACAACCATTTTACTCAAATTTTGGAAGTTCCATGTAAGTATATATAAGTTCTATGTTGAGATGTCAAAAAAATAATATGTTATAAATCTCCTATAATTGGAGATAATTTAGATTTCTCGACAAGTATTTGGACACACTCAACGTACTATTAGATTAACTTTATATAAATCACGTAAAATTTCACAAATCTGAATAGCGTGGTGTTTGATTTCACCATTTCGTATTTAGCATTACAATATTTATATTCCTCGCACGAAACGTATGAATTGATAATATTTTCTGAACTGGATTCGCAAGCTATCGGCCGGTCGTCGAGCGTGGATGCTTTATTTTTAGAGGCTTCGACAGGTCGGCGAGGGAAAATTGAATTTACGGTTCTCATATTTTGTTGGAGGACTTGAAGACAATAAACTCCTAAACCCACCCTTCGCACATCCCCCGAGACGGAAGATAACTTCGTTTCGCCATTCGAAGCGACTTATATTCTACAATATATAAATATGGAATTGAATAAATCTCTTTTTTACCCTGGGTAGTTATGTTAATTCTAACAAATATTTTATATGAGTGACAAATAATCGACGTTGTTTTAGTAAACAGACTTTTCTGCAATAACTTCTATTGTAGGAAGTGAAATCATAAAAATAGAAAGACCCAGGTTATGCAAATAGATTGAACAATTATTTAACTTAACAAAATGGAGCTGGCAAAAGTAGGATAAGAGTAGACTGAATGCAGTCGAGATGCGTTATCTGAGACAAATGAGATGCAAAACGTTATAAGATTGATGTTCCAATGTTGATAATTATAATAATTATAAGGAAATAATGCAAGGCTGAGATAAGCAAAATCAAATATCGATAACATAAAATGAGGTGTGTCGAGATGTTTTGGGCACGTGAATCGAATGAGTAAAGAAAGGATATTAAAACGAATTTATGAGGCGAATGTGGTATGTAATAGCAGAGAGAGACCGAGGAAAACTTTGAATGATCAAGTATTTCAAATTCTTTAAAGTGGATAGGTCAGGAGTCGGAATATTCGGTTGGTATGTATGGGGAGATGCATGAACGTGAAACAGGCAAAAAATGTTTGCAAAGATAGATGGTGTAGTATTATTTCTTGGGCTTACAGCCTGTAACAGGCTGGTTCAAATGATCACTCAATACATGTTTAACCTTCACCATTCTATCCATGATGGACGACTACTTTACTAACAATTTTGAAAAACATCCGTGTTTATTTTATTGGTTATAATTGAGTAGTCCACTTGCAAACCACATAATGTTAAAAAATAAGTTTTTTAGCCAAAAGCGCCAATCGGTAGAAAATTATAAATATTAACTTCCGTATTTAACATAATCTGCAAAAATTCGTTAGGTTAGGAATAAAATGGAATCGAAAATCTAAATATGCCAATCGACAGTTCACTTTCTAAAACCTCTTAAAATAACGCTCAAATCGGTAAATGATATAATATTTCACCGATTGCATCCATTGTCTAAAAAACTTCTTTTTTAACTTCACTTTATACACGTGTTACATTCACCATTCCACCCACGACTGACAACTACACTACTTCACTACTGGTTTGCAAGTGAACTACTCAATTCATATGTCGCTTCATGTGCGAGCTTGTAGAAGTAGCCATAGTTGATTTGGGATAGCTTTCAATCTATTGAGTCTTTTTTGTACTGTTTTTATTGAATTTTAATTTTCAAATTAAAAATAACCCCTGTAATAATGATTAAAGAAAACACTTGTTTTTCACCACTTGAGTTTTATTATAGACTACATGTTTCAGAAGTTAAACTTCCATCATTCAGGTCTGTATAATAACTAAAATATATAATATTTTAGTTTTTATACAGACCTGAATGATGGAAGTTTAACTTCTGAAATATGTAGTCTATAATAAAATTCAAGTGGTGAAAAACAAGTGTTTTCCTTAATCATTGTAATATGTCTTACCACAAAGTTGATGCCGAAACAATAAATAAAAACCCCTGTAATAGTGGAGAAACCCAGATTCATCAACAAGAATTTGTGCACACCAAAAATGTTGCCAATATTTATTGTTTGTTTCTCTAACGACTTATTTATTCTATAACTAGAGTCCCGGCCGTTAGCTCTCCTGATAGTCATTAAACGTCTTTAAAAGATGTATTGGATTAAAGTAAAAACACGGTGAAGGAGGCGCATGGTAAAGCTGTAAAAATAAAAGAATTAGCAACACCAAACTAGAGAATGCACTTACGTATCTTGGCAAAGGAAAAGGTAGTGCTACCTCGCGTATGTGCAGCCTTAACAACTGCAGCAAATGGAATATAAAAAAAAGGTTTAAGAGATTTATATGCTCAATTGAAGCACTGGACTCGATTTTATATAAGTGACGTTATCTAAGTATAAAACAAAAATTAAATACATTATCAATAAGCGTTTCAACGTAATGCGTACCTACTAGATTGTTTTTATTTTCATTTAAATATCACTTGGTAAATACTACTTTTTCTTCAAATCTATAGGATGTGTTTTTAGAGGTTAATAAATTTAAAATTCCTGCATTAAACTGAGGGTGGCAAAGGCCGAGTGGCATGTTGCGCTATCTTGTTAAAACCACAGCTCTGTCACATCAATACCATTCAACTGAGGTACGAAGAAGTCAGTTATAATAGTTTTGTAGCGTTCTCTATTGACCGTAACATTCTGACTAGCATCGTTTTAAAAAAAATATATATGGCTCAATGATTCTACCTGCCCATAAAGCAAACCATATGGTGTCTTTCAATAAATGTAAGGGCGTCTCGTCAAAGGCTTCTGGGTTTTCTCTACTTCAAATTCTGCAATTTTGATTATTAATATAGCCATTTGACCAAATATGTGCCTCAGCGGTGATTTTTTTTTATACAGCTTTTTCAAATGACATTTTAATACTTACTAAACTAAAGTGATGTTCACCCTTCGATCGAAAATCAGATGTTCTTATCTTTATATTATCTAGATGAATAATAACTTTGTACATTCGCAAACTGTATGACCAATTTCATTTCTGAATTTAATATACATTATATAAAAAGTATAAAAAACAGTCAAATCATATTTTGTAAACGTTTCAGATTGCTTTGTAAGTGATCAAAGAGATGCCTTATATCCAAGGAAGTCGCGTTTAGTTGAAGTACTGAAAAATATTTTCTACGTTGTTTCATATAAGTATCTTCTCCTATTCTTCGATATTTCCTTGTCATCTATCTGCCATCTTATATTACAAAGGATCTTAATCGTGCTACTTGTATCTTGCAAGAAGGCTTAAACATAATCCTTGGTTACTTAGATCTTTGATACGTCTAAACAACAATAACGGAATTATTTTTAACCTTTGTACAAATCGTGATATCACTTCAAAATAATCAGTTCACATATTATTTTAATGAAGTATAATTAAATTTTATTGTAATTTTACCATTCAATGCTAGAAAAAATCCTAATATCTACTGGAAGGTTACTGTTTAACAGTTTTATTTTTGGCAAATGAAGGAAATTTAAATAAATTACAGATTATACAAAATAAAGCGATGAGAAAAGTACTTAAGAAAAAAACATATATAGAAAAAATGAGAGAAGAACTCAATTGGTTACCTATAAAAAAGTGACTTAAATATAATATGCTTATCTTTAAATATAATTTTTTAACGATAAATAACCCAAAAATTTTAAGGATAAAATAGTTTTAAACAAAAATGTTCACGAACACATTACTAGAAATAAGGATAGAATAAGCAATTTTTGAAAAAAACCGAGTCACAAAACTGTTTAATGTATAAGGGTTTGAAAATGTATGATAAGAAGGCCTGAATGCATGAAGAACGAAAAGTGTCTGAAATAATTAAAAAATAATATGTGATGTAAATTAAGTGTAAATCATAGTTTGTATTAATTGTAATGTAAACAAACTAAAGGAATAAAAAAGTAATATATTTTTTTAAATAAAATTATAATAATAATAATGATAAATTCTAATATGGCTACTTTGGGGGTGCAAAACTTTGTCAGACATATTTTGGTTACAGCGATAAAGTATTAAAATAATTACAAAAATAACAGAAATATTAAATATGGGAATATCATAAATAATAATAAGAGGTGATGTGGGAAACAGTGGGTTTCCGTGCTTCCATATGTCCAACTCCCATTTGTCTTCCACAAGCAATTTTATGGTGAGGTTGAAGCTCTTCATCAGCCTCTTTTGAAAGCCTGCTACTCTTTATCTAATAAACCTATCCCATTATAGTATGTATGTTAAAGTAAACAAACCACTTGCGCTACAGTGCCGGGGTAGCTTCATGAGGGCCCTGTATTTATTATTTTTGCATGTATTTTTTTATATATCTTTAGCTTTTTTGTCACCATCTTGTTATCATTCAACACAATTCACTATCAAGTTGCTGCGGATAAAGGACTTAAAATATTCTATAACTGTAGAATAGAGTCAAAAACGGCATGCCACTATATTGGACCGCATGAAGGAATTTGACGTTTGGTTTTCCAATTTTATCTTCATGGTAAATATTTTGGAGAATTAGTTAGCTGTGGCCAATTTATCAAAAAAGCTCAAATTGTAGATAAACTAGGTGAACCCGGCCACGCGTTGCTGCAGCTCACTATGGTTAAATGAAAAAAAAACGAAAAAAGGATTTACCCACTCGTGTGCAAAGTCGAATACAATGTTATGTCAAAGCAATAAGTGAGTGACTTAAGAAGATTTAAGATTTTTAATGAACGAATATTTACATTTTTATACATTTTTAATGACCACTTTTAAAATACTTCTTTTATTCAGACACTTTAAATTTAACTGAGAGAATTCAAATAAAATATTTAAAAATATCATGGTTCTCGATCCCTTCTCTGCTGTGCATATAACATAAAATTTTATCTACACCATGGTGTCGATAACAACGAAACCCGATCACTGGTCAAATACAATAAAATCAAAATTGAAAAAGCTTTAACATATAGTCGTTTTCAATTATATGAAATGAAATTCCAACAACTATTTTCAGTACAAAACTAAAAACATAATACAAAACTTTAAATACAATTGTATAATTAAAATGTAACATTGTTTTAAAATCACTATAAACATTTTATTATAACATAATTTCAATGTCTACCGGTTTCAAAGCTAACCGCTTCTTTATCAAGACTGATTATTATTCAAGTCTTGATAAAGAAGCGGTTAGCATCGAAACTGGTAGACATTTTAATTAAATTACAGTAAAATATTTTTAGTGATTTTGAAACAAACTTAGATTTTAATTATAAAATGGATAATCACAAAATTAGTTCTTCAAGTTTAAATTTTATTTTGATAATTCTTTTTAAAATAATTTACATTTACAATTATTCTTTTACAATAATTCCGCATGAAGTATCAACGATTTGATATAACAACGATACTCCACGAGATTCTTAGAAAATCTTTCCAGTATTAACATGTTTAGTTTTATTCTTCATATTTTTAATATTTAAAACATTTACTATGTGCTTAGTCGTTTTTACTGTTTTTACAAAACTTTGGTAAATAACCACTAACCAAGATTTTTGTCTACCGGTTTGGAGACGTACACGTCTCTTAGTGAGGACAATCACTATAACAGCATGCAAACAACACTACTGTCTGTTCACAGTTATTTTACCTCTAGCTTTTTTTACTCAGTAGTATAAATAATTTTTAAAAATATTCTCAGACATTTTACCTCTAGTTTCTTTTATTTCAAACTATTTATGCTGCCAAATAATTAATAAAAAAACTAGAGGAAAATAACTGTGAACAGACTGTAAACGTCACTCCCATAGCACTATTCACACACTTAAAACTACATAAAATGTTGACCAATATGCACAAGGTTACATATTGGTCAACATTTCAATATACAATAGGCACATAAAGAAAAAAAAACTGTTTTGTATAATTAATCATTGTACTAGTAATTTTTTTACATGTTATAAAAATAATAATAATTATAATCTTGGATGATTTATATAGTGCCATTTTCGTAAAATACCAGCTCAAGTGTGCTTATACAACAGCGTTATTTTTGGCGTTATTTTCTTAAAATAAAAATCTGCTTCATGTATTCAAACAGCAAATGAGTCATTAGGCAAAAGAAGAAAAATAAATCAAAAGTTAAGTGATTATTTCTTATCTGAAATAGTTTTACACGAGTAGTTAAAACTTTCTCCCTTAAAATATATATTAAAATTCAAACTGAGAATGATTTTAATGCAAATAATTCACATAGACCTTAGGGTAGAAGAGAGGGATAAGTGCGGGGGCTAAAAAGTTAAGGGATGAAGGCAAGGAAAGGGGAGGAATTATAGGATGGGGTGGGTGGTCTACATAACGATTAAATGGCTACGGAGGACCATAAAATAAAATGGTCTAAGCCCAAAGCTAAGACAGTAAAGCGGGTGGTTATGTGAAAGGGTTGTCTTGTTGACAGCCTTTGCGGCTGGCAGATAGCCATTGAAAAGCGATAAGAAATATTGTTGGAAAAAGTACTTTTTTTATTGAAATTTCAGATTTTCTTTTGTTCTGAAAATGTGACATTTTGACTTAGTTTTTTTCTAAATAATCTCAGTTCAAATAAAAGTAAATATTTTAACTTTGAACTCGCGAATCATTTTTAATGAATGAATTTTAATGAAAATAAGTGATTTCAAACCCTTCCACATAAGTTTATTCCATACCTTGAAGTGAAAAGTGCAAACCTTCAGATTCATATGATATTACATAACATACAATGAGAAACGTAAAATTTTATTAAAATTAAACACTTGAATAAACCACTTTATCGAGTTTTATTTTTATTTACGACTAGTTTCGAAAACGACACTTGTTTTCATCTTCTGGTATAAAAACTAAAACGAAAAACTAGTCCTTAATAAAAATAAAATTCGAGAAAGTGGTATATTTAAGTGTTTAATTTTAATAAAATAATTATGTCATTCCACAAAGTTAATGCCGAATCAATAAATAATAAAACGTACATTTTTTTTGAAGAACTATTCTAAATTACAAAAAAATGTTGTACGCCCTGGGATGCTCAGACTTGCATTTTCTTTCAAAATAAATTATTCCCCTACACCTATAATATTGAAATATCATCCAAAAGGTGAATTATCCAGTATGTGTCGAATGAATATATATCATTTGTTAGAAATTGATTCAACATTTATCATCACATTACATGCTGTTTTATACCTTTCGATTTTTTATCATTAACTCGTCTTACAAACGTAGTAGAGATAATTATGTTTGTAATTGCTTGTTTTAATATTCCTTGCTTTTACTTCTATTAAAATGCTTTCAAATTTATACAAATACGATTTAGACGTCAACATTTTTTTAAATCAAGCAGTCGGAGACAAGGCGACAAAGAGGTCTTAATGATTTCTTCCACTAGACATACTTCGAGGACTATATCTATCCTGATGTGGACCTAATGGTTTGATTCATTGAATTACGGATGCGCTACCAGAGGCTTCACAGTCTATGGCGTAGTACGATGAAGGAATCACTGCAGAAGAGCCAGTTGAAATATTTGACGGTACCCATTACCTAACTAAATAACTAACCATCACGCCGCTTCCAAGCAGTGGTAGGCAGAGAGAATAGAACGCCACACCACTCTGTCTTTGCAAACATTCTTCGCCTCTTCCACGTTCATGCATCTCCTTATACATACCCGCCGATTATTTCGACTCCTAGCCTGACCACTTTCAAGTATTTGGCATACTTAATGGTGTCATGTAGTCTCGGTCTTTCTCTGCTCTTTTTTCCAATTACATTCACCTCATAAATTTGTTTTACCGTTCTTTCCTCACTCATTCGTTCTCATGTCCAAACCATCTCAACACACATTTTTCTTAATTTTATCGATAATGCTTATCTCAGCTTGGCATTCCTTCCTTATTTCACTATTCGAACATCTATTATACACCGTTTTGTCGCACATTCTTCTGAGAGATCGTATTTCGACTGCATTTTATCTACTTTCATCCTTCTTTTGCCAACTCCATGTTTCACTTCCATACATTAGAGTTGGAACCAGGACTCCGTTGTGCACTTACCCATCATCGTATGCAACTTTAATCTTATTCCACTTTTTGTACATTTTCCACACCTGCAAGTTTTCAAGTACCGACCACTTTTATCATTTGGTCTAAACTCAACTCTGCTCCTGGATATTAGTGCAGTTTCATCTCAGGAAGACGGATCATCAAAGTTAGGTCGGCGGAGCGTACCCAATGCTGCATTATAAATGTCTGCTGTCCGACTATTTGTGTTTTATCACTAAACTTCTCGCATTACCCTACATAATAAAACATTTTATATCCATTATCCTCCATCTATTATGGCATTAGGTTCCTACTCTATATGGGTCAATTCAAATATAAACAATGTACAAAACAACTGGGATTGATAACTAGAACTTAATCTCATTAATATGATTACATCATTGAATGAAATTTATTATTAATTTCATTAAAATAGTGGTATTTACTAAGTAAAACATAAATTAAAAATAGAGGGAGGGGGTTTCAGGGGGCGAGACTTGGTTTAATGGGAACATAGAATATAATAATGCTAAATTTAGTAATTAACAACATTTTGAGTGCGTCCAAATACTTTTTCATAAAATCTGGATTATCTCCAATTACAGGAATGACTTTCTTTTTTTTGACATCTTATCAAAGATGATGAAGAATATGGAAATCTGGGAATTTACGGGGCTGACAACCGTCATAGGCTGGTTTAAGTGATCACTATTTTACAACATTCACCAATTATTTTCAAAGCTTCTTTTCATCTCGGCAATATATGTCTCTGGTGAAGTTCGAGTGATTCGAATAATGTTTCGAAAATTGGTTCATATACATAGAATTTCCAAGAATTTGAGTAGTGTGGTTGTCAATAATGGGTAGAATTGTTGAATGTTACACGTATGTAAAGTGATCACTTAAACCAGCCTCTGACGGTCGTCAGCCCCGTAAATGCCCAGACTTCCATATTCTTCTTCATCTTTGATGAGATGTCAAAAAATGATTTATTAATGTTTTATCTGTACCTATTTCAATTTTTATGTATTTCTAAATTGTCTAAATTGTTTATGACTTGCCTTTTGTGTATAAGTCGGGTGAAATCAAATATAAACAATGCAATTAATAGTCTAATACAAGTGTTTAATTTTTAATTATCAACATGTCATTCCACAAAATTAATACCAAATCAATGAATAATATATTTACTCTATCATACACATACATACATACTCTATCATACACATACATAAATTTATACAAATTAATGAAAAAACCTTGCGTGATGTTTTTTTAGTGAAAAAATCACATTCGAGTGTATGTTTTTTTACCTGTAAGAACGAGATTAATGTTAATAAAGAAATCAAATGAGAAATACGTAAAATAAAATTGATCCTAATCTGGTCTAGATAACGTGTCAGAAATAAGAGTAAAGGCAGCCAAATTCTGTTGTTAAACCGAAAATGGGGCTATTTGGTTTTAAACTGCATTATTCATGACGACATGAAACAGTAAGCTAGTTGCGTGCAGTAACAAGGATTTCGCCCAATAAAATACAAGGGAATGGTTTTTAAATCTATGCTTTATCATATAATTGTGATTTCGCCAACAAAGAATAAAAGAAAGAAGAGGATTTTAAACTCGTAAAAATTACTTCTTCTAGCCGTTATCCGCACCAAATAGTGCATAGGGCACTGCATCATATAAAAACAGTGTTAGCTTGATCGTTAACACAAGAAGGAAAGGTGATCAGCCCTCCGATTCAGGTACCAGTTCAGGGTAGTAATAAATATATATTAGAGTGAAAAAAAAACACTTTTATTTAGATGACCCACCCCAAGAATCGAACCTGGGACCTCCAGTACGGCAGTCGAGCGTGCTGACCATAACACTATGGAGGCTGACGTTTATTATTTACCTTAGATACTTATTATGTAGGTACAAGGTTTATAGATCATTAAATGGGTTTTTATTTCTTCTGACGAAAACATGTTTTATTTTAATCTTTGTTAGGAACAGGAACAATAAACAAGTGTATGTCAATCAAAAACCTCGCAGAATTAGCTCATAGCTAGGAGAAATCTGGTATTGTGGGTTTGATTCCCGCTAAACGAAATATTAATTCGCGTAATACTTATTTTCTCTCCATCAGGGACTTACTTATGTTTTACTTTATTTGACCTTCAAATAGAGGCTTTGCGAGCTATTCCTTTTCCTAAAGTTATATTGTTTAATTTAAAACATAGCTTTATGTACAACATTTTGAGTGTGTCCAAATACTTGTTCACAAATCTGGATTATCTCCAAAATGGAAATGATATTTTCTGGCGTTTCTCATGTGTGTGATTATAATCCAGAATTCGGAACTCACATACTAATAAAAGAGTTTCTGCTCAATAAAAAGCTTCTTTTCATCTCACCAATAGATCTCTATAGAAGTTCTAGTGATTCAAGAACAACGTTTCAAAATTGGTTCATATTTATAGAACTTTCAAGAATTTTAGTAGTGTGGTTGTCAATAATGAGTAGTTTATTATTAGATTAAAACCAATATTTTTAGCTTTTCCACTTTTTTATTTGACCAGCGACCGGGTTTCGTCGTTACAGACATCATCAGACTGATGATGTCTGTAACGACGAAACCCGGTCGCTGGTCAAATAAAAAAGTGGAAAAGCTAAAAATATTGGTTTTAATCTAATAATAAATTAAAAATGCAATTCCATCACGAAGTGTCAGTGGATAATATAAATCTATTAATAATGAGTAGAATTGGTGAATGTTACACGTGTGTAAAATGATCACTTAAACCGGCCTATGATGGTCATCATCCCCGTAAATGCCCAGACTTCCATATTCTTCTTCATCTTTAATGAGATATGAAAAAATAATATGAATGTTTAATGTTATTTTTCTTCAAAAATATGTTTTTTAAAACACGAGTGAAAATCCTGCCACGGCGCGTTTTAATATGCTACAATAATAATTAAATGAGATTTATTTGAGCTTTTGTTCTGTCGAAACAGAAATGTGTAAGCACTTTAGATACCGTCGGTTTAATACATTGTTCTTTGGCGTCTGTAATTGTGGTGATATATTTTGATATTTTCTGTTATTGTTGTTTCGCGGAACCGAGTAAACCCCCTTGAACTTTATACTTAGAGTAAAATATATGAGAATCATTAAATGTAAAAAATGAGAATATTCCGTTTCGGTATAAACTTAAATTAAAATGAAAAATGTTTTTTTGGATTTTATTATGCCACGAAACATCTCTCAACTAATAAAAAAATTACCCAGTACTTATATAGTAGTACATCCGTAATTTTTAATTTGTATAGTGTGGTTGTCAATCATGGGTAGAATGGATGATTTTTGTAGTGCATAAAATGATCACTTATGTATCACCCAATTTTGGGTGCTTTGCCAATAAATTTACAAAAAAAAAAAAAAAAGATCACTTTTTCCATCCAATGGCAGATTGAAATCCCTGTAAATTCCCATACTTACATATTGTTCTTTTTAATGTTTGAGATATTATTAAAAAAAATATTGTTACAAATTACTCTTAAGTGGATCAAATCCTGTATTTGTGAACAAAAATTTGGACACACTCAAAAAATTGCGATCAATCGGAAGCATTAATATTAATTTATATCTTGACACATGGTCAAGAGATGATTTCAAAATGGCGATCCACAAAAAGGAAAATCCTAAAGCAATGTTAAATTTACCATCATTTTGCTTATTATTTTTTTAAAAGAGAAATATTTGTATTGTTATTATTCACACAAATATTTCAATTTCATTTCATTTCTGTGAGCCTAGGCGGCTCATTATTAGAATTAGGTATCAAATTGTGGTAGAGTGGGCTCGAACCGAGAAACTCTTTCTCACGTCCGCGACACGAACCACGGGACCACAACCCGACACGTGATTCGTGATCTAATGAACGATTTCTTAAGGCCTTACTCGCAACAGCATAAATAATTAAGCATTCGGCTGCGCTGAGAGCCAGTAGTTATTTCACATCCGATTTTTTTAAAAGAATATACAAATTTGTATTTTTTAGAATCAATATTGAAAAATTATTATAATTATTTATTTTAATTCCTTACATGAATTATTTTATTTATTTACGTTAACTTCGTGTACAATGGAAAAATGCACAATAACGGGCTTATTACTAAGAAGCAATAATTTCCAACCAACTAAAAACAGACGTTGGTCAAAACGTTTGATACCTCATATAGCTGTTTCCAATCAGAGGGTTGATAGTACTTCAACATAAATGATAAAAAACTCTTTTCTTTTTAAAACCATATATTTATTTCAAAGAAAAATTTAAGATGGTTTTTCAGAAAAAAATTCAATTGCGTCAAATGTTACATGGGTTTAAAGAAAATTATGTTACGATTCAACGTATTGGGTCTTATCAAACTTACTACTGAATTTAGGGGTCTGAAGAAGCAATCATTTTTATTTACTGCCTTAACCCTTTCAATACGATGTTTTTGTTTTAATAATTTATGTTATTTTAATGCACAAAATATTTATTGCTAATTTTGTTTGACGAAGAAAAAACATTTTATTAAATTTATTGATTATTTTATCTATAATACAAAAAAATAAATGGGACATATTGTCCCAATAGTATTGGTGAGTGGGTCGCATGTACCCCAACAGTATTTTATGATAGTAAAGTAGACATATAAGTCCAATTTTTATTTTCGGAAATAAAAAACTCATACAAACTATTGCTGGATACTAAACAAGTAAAATAAAATTTTAAATAGCTTACTTGGCAATTCCGAGCACAGCTTGCAATAAGCGTAACACGTGTCTACTGTTTGCTAGCAAAATCTGGACTGACAAAATTTTATAGAAAAGAAAAAAAAGCAGACAGCAAACAGCAACAAAGCAGACAGGTTTGGACTTGTTTTCGAGTCTATGACCGAACAGTACTAAAATCCCAGTTCCCAAAGCATTTGTAAGCATTTAATTTTTTTAGTAATATTATTTTTTTACATCTCATCAAAGAAAAAAAATGGATGTCTGGGCATTTACGGGGCTGACAACCGTCATAAGCTGATTTAAGTGATCACTTTGCACACGAGTAACATTCACCAATTCTACCTATTATTGACAACCACACTACTCAAATTCCTGGAAGTCCTATATACATATATATATATATCTATATATATATATATATATATATATATATATATATATATATATATATATATATATATATATATATATATATATATATATATATATATATATATATATATATATATATATATATATATATATATATATATATATATATATATATATATATATATATATATATATATATATATATATATATAAATATAAATATATATATATATATATATATATATATATATATATATATATACATATATATATATATATATATATATATATATATATATATATATATATATATATAAATATATATATATATATATATATATATATATATATATATATACATATATATATATATATATATAAATATATATATATATATATATATATATATATATATATATATATATATATATATATATATATATATATATATATATATATATATATATATATATATATATATATATATATACATATTTATATATATATATATATATATATATATATATATATATATATATATATATATATATATATATATATATATATATATATATATATAAATATATATATATATATATATATATATATATAAATATATATATATATATATATATATATATATATATATATATATATATATATATATATATATATATATATATATATATATATATATATATATATGTATATGAACCAATTTTGTAACACTGTTCTATAATCACTAGAACTTCACTTGAGACATGTAATGGTGAGATGAAAACAAGCAGAAACTCTTTTTTAGTATGTGAGGTCCGAATCCCAGATTATAAGCACATCCATGAGAAACGCCAGATTATATCATTTTAATTTTTATTATTTTGGCTTACAATTTGACCAATTAATTTATTGACAGCATTTTGAGTTGGTCCAAATTGGAGTTAATCGAGATTTACGAACAAGTATTTGGATACACTCAAAATGTTGTATATCTGAGTTATTATTAGAAATTCTCTGGGGCAATATGTCCTTGCAGTATTGAAAGGGTTAAGGCTAAAAACGTTTGATATTTTGAGAATTTCAATTCGTACAATGTGCATTTACATATCTAATGGAAGCAAACATTTCTATGGCTCTACAGAATTTCAATACCTTCATATATTCTAGGTTAGTATGCCGCATGCATATAGAGATTGGTCGTATATGTGTGTGCATCGACATTCGTCAGTATTAAGTTCGCGTTTGTACGGCTGGATGACCATAATTTTCAATTTGACAAAAACGGTGTCGCGTTTTCCATTTCTACCGATCGTCCCAAATATGTTTTATCCAGTATAAAAAATTAAAAAATATCGATTTAGATAGAAAGCATGAGAAATTTAAAGATAAGAATTAAAGAACATCCAAGCGTTCTTGTTAGTAATTATTTCTCGGAATTTGCTAATCACATAATACATACAAATCACTTATTCTACTCTCATTAACTAAAATTATTACACCTAGTGCCACACAAAGGCCAAATTAAGAAAATTTAGAAATCCAAAAAAAATCAACATCAATATATTTATTTAATAAATAATATATTGTATCAAAATTTTTCACCTTTGCTTTGCATTTTTCCATTATTTTCAAACTCCACCCCCTTGACTAACCCCCCTCCCCCTAAACCTAAATTGGGAATAATCGTACGTTGATTTTATTTTTCTTCAAATGATTTACCATACACCTGTGTTTGTCAACTGTGTATGTCTGCTGTGCTAGTTGGAGCTGTGGAGGCGTCTGCACACTGACTTTCATCAGGTTCGCCTGAAACTAACCTAACCTAACCTAGCCTAACGCATTTTATATATCTTTATATTAATGAAGTTAGTACTCTGAGCACCTCCAGCACTGTAGCTAAACACGCTAACTATTACACCACGGAGGCTGACAATAAATTATGCTTATACAACACCTTAATTTACATCCCCGCTTAATAAAAAATAAGTTATCGGGAATGGACTATTAAGGTCGCGATTTCTTATTACTGTTCGTGTGGAGACGCAAAGAGATTGCAAGTGTACACAAGTATATTGCAATTTATATGTGTTGTGCTTAAAGCTTTCCTTTGTGTGATGTAGCCACAGTGCAATGTACGAGTGTGAAGTTCCCAAAGTGTGGATCGTATGTGAGTGAGTCTAAATACATACTGGCCGTGTTGTGCGCCTGTAGTGCCCTTCTAGGTATGGAAGTTGGATCGTTCTGTTGACTCTAACTGATTATCTTGCTAACTCGCGAATTTCGCCTGCACTGTTATGTAATATAATAATTGTAACAAGTTATAAAATGTCAGTTATAAAAATAAGTTAAAATACAGACCAAGATAAAGGAAATTGCCGTGCAATTTGTTCTAGTTTTTTTGTCGACAAAGAGTAAAACTATTGAAAAAAAATCAATCAAGAGAATGTGTTGAATTTCGAATATATATATATATATATATATATATATATATATATATATATATATATATATATATATATATATATATATATATATATATATATATATATATATATATATATATATATATATATATATATATATATATATATATATATATATATATATATATATATATATATATATATATATATATATATATATATATATATATATATATATATATATATATATATATATATATATATATATATATATATATATATATATATATACATATATATAAAATAATACAAATAAATAAAGCAAATTCAAACGAGTTTATTTCAAAGAAAGAAATATAATCTCTTCTAAAAGAAAAACTTTTACTGTCATTATTGTACATACGAGTACAAATTGTTCATGACAGCTTTTGTTTTCATAGTTAATCAGAGTAATAATGCTTCCATTTTCTTTTCTCAAATAATTGCATCTTTATTAATAGAAGAACTACTCAAAGAATGTGTTGTATTTTTTGTGTTGAATATTTCAACAGCAAAAAGAGGTTTATATATCGTTTCATTGACTTTGTAACAAGAAGATTGAATGGAAAAATGCAAAAACAAAATGCTTTTTAACTAAACTCATTCAAAAACTTACGAAGTGAGGTTCACAAACGAAACTCCCGGATTTTCATCGGCAAACTTTACGATATAGGAATTGTTGGAAATATAAGAGCACCTCAAATCGTTGAATAAAACATTTATTGATTTAAAAGATGTTCGGAAACAGGACTTTTTTTTAAATAACCGAGAGAAAAACACCCAGCTGATCAAAAATATCATACTTGGTATTAGACATCTCAATATTGATAAAATATATTGTGGGAATAATGGTGTTTACAGGATTAATAATAATCCCTTACCGCACCCCAATGGTGCATAGGGCACTGCTTCATATAAACGCAGTGTTATCTCGATCGATTACACATGAAGGAAAGGTGATCAGCCCTCCAGGGTTATATTGAATAAATATCAGAACAGCTATTCAGGTACCAGTCCAGTGTAATATTGAATAAATATTAGAGTGAAAAAATCACTTATATTTATTAAACCCCCCTGGGAATCAAACCCGGGACCTCCAGAAAGGTAGACGAGCATGCTGACCATTACACTACGGAGGCGGACAGGATTAACGACCTGTAATACCTTTCACTACATAGAACATGTATCCTTTTATTTACACGTTATTTACATGTGAGTGCTCGGCACTATTTATGGTTTAGTTAGATATTTTATTGATTTAGAAGAGTCTTTCATGAAAATAAATTAAAGATTCTTTCGGAATTGTTTTACATACTAGAAGAGACGCCTGAAAATATTTTTATAAGCATCAATTTTTTTAACATTTTACAAGAAATCATAATGAATAATAATTTCGAATAAAATAAAATATTAAGCGTCATTTCCTTAAAATACTTTCTCAAGGGCCCAAAGAACAAAATTAAATTCAATTGTAATGGTAAGTTTAAAACATTATTCCAATATTTTGATTGTGTCCAATCTTTGTTGACATGTATGTCCAGTCCGACAATATATCAATAAATCATAAGTGGACATACTTGATCAGTATGTCTACTTATGATTTATTGATATTTATAACATAGATGAATAAGAATATGGAAGTCTGCGTATTGACAAAGATCACAACATTCTTAAGATACTCTGTTATAGAAAAAATCCCAATTATTTACATAAATAATACCAAGGCTGTCGTAGATTGCAATACAATTCAATTATCACTATCGCATCAGCGCAATTCTATGCATTTATTTATATCGTATCTTTCGCGTGAGTTTCAAGTAAAGAGCCATTACGACTTCAAAATGGAAGCGGCTGCTTCAATTTTAACACGGTTTCGGTGTGCTTTTTGTAAACGCGGAACGGTGCAGCGCAACAAAAAGCTTCGTAATTGCGTAATTTGCAAATTCAGGGCCCCATCACGGTCAAAGGCAGTGCAAAAATGGACGGCCATTCGTTCGGTTTTTGCCTCACTGAAAACAACGTAAACGTAACATGAAATGGAAATGGTTTAGCTAGTACGTTAACATTTCTTTGAATTAAGCATACGAGTATGTTTGAGGAAAACTATATGAAATTAAACATTTTAATGACATTCAAGGAAAAATACCTTTATTTTTATTTTTCATTGAAATTTGAATGGCTACTAAAACGTTTAAGATATCTTGTCTTCTTCTTTGTGGGTTATTTTAAGAAATGGAGATTTGTCGCTAAAATAGTGGTGAGAACAACATCTCGCAACTGTGTGAGTACCCACGAACTCTCGCAAGCGACGATTAACAATAGAAAAGTCTTTCTTTCAAAGCAGTCACTCACCTAGAGCTCCTAGTAACTTATTTATATACTAAACCAAAGTCGAAGAACAAGCAATCTTCCTCTATTCATCTTCTACAATCTGAACCCATAACAGTTACAATCTTTGTGATTACTGATTTTCTTCTTTCATGGTCAGTCTCCATTTGTCTTCATTATCTGCTCATCTCATCAACCTGAGTACCCGCAACAACTCATATCGGAGATAATTTGGTCCATATAGATTAAGCGGGTCGTCCTCTGTGGTTTGTGCCTTTGCACATGCCTTCCGCAATCGTAAGAAGCAGGCCTGGGTATCTTATATTATGACCTATCCATTTGGATCGCTTTTGCGTTACTGCATTCATTTTGTGGTAAGGCATAATTAAATTATAAATAAAACACTAGTTTTTTATCACTTGAGTATTTTATTTATTTTTTAACGACTAGTTTCAGAAACTACAGATGCTTCATCTTTGGGTTTTCATATTCAAACCCGTAAGTGAAAGAATCTGTAGCTTTCAAAAATTGGCCATTAAAAATAAAATATAATACTCGAATGGTAAAAAACAAGTGTTTTATTTAGAATTATACTATGTTAATATATTTAGCAAGCATTTCGACTCCCTAGCCCTGCTTAAAACATCGTTGTTCCCTACATATTCCAACCAATAATTCCTTAAAATGCGCCTGTTACATCACATTTAAACGCCTCCTGCTGTTCCCATTTAGTTTGTCCGATAGTCCACATTTGTATCCTTTAAATCAAGTATCTATACAATATTTCGTTCTTCTTATCGAATCTTAAGTTAACCCTATGTGAACGTTTCTAAATGCAGAGAAATTCCAATGATAAAGCTCATGCCAATCTCTAGTAGTGTAATACTCATCCCCTTCTAAGTATTTCCCACCCTATAAGGAGAAATTCACTCACTTGATTATACACTACCCTATAATTTCCAGAAACATCTAAGCTTCCAACTGGGTAGTTCTTGCACCCGTTTATATGGAATTTCAAATTAATCCTCGTAAAAATACGTTATGTTTAGATTTTACTTATTAGTTATTATTTATTCTTTCAATTACTGGATTGTTCACCCTACGGATAATATATCGATATTATAGGTGTTTCACCTTGAGATGAAACATGTATCGCTTATATGATAGAATATGTAAGTCTTAGGATCCCAGGAGCTTCGACCTGGCATTTCGCTAACTTGAGCGATTACTTTACACACTTGTGTAACGTTCACCGTTCTGCCTCTTATTGAACATCCATAATATTAGAACTGATATATTGGGTTGATGCAAAAGTAATGACCGTTTTTTATGATCCCAGGTAAAAATTTTTTTTTTCAAAAATCATGAATAGCATTTTCTTTTTTTATGATTCCATTGTATAAAGGATGCTTTCCCTCTACTTTCTATTCAGTTTTGGCCTGGCCAGAGTACAGGAATAACCCCTTGTATTTTTTCAAACTGTCGTTCGATAAAGTGCATTTACGTCATTGTTTACTTTATGAATTCCGTAAAGACAGTACAGCGAGTGTGGCAACCAAAAACATTTGTGAAGTGTATGGAGCAGATGTCATCAAAGTTTGACAGGTACGAAAATTCCGATCTGGAGATTTTTCACTCATTGATAAACCACGTACCGGGCGGCCATTGAAGTCTGATGACGACGAATTAAAAGTCATAATTGACACCAATCCACGTCTAACCATCAGGGAGATTGTGTCAATGATGGGAGTTAACCAAACAATCGCATTAAGACATTTGAAGCGTATGGAAATGGTTTCGCGGTACGACGTTTGGATACCTCATCAATTGTCGGCTGCCAATTTATTGGATCGTGTTTCAACGCGCGTTGCTTTGAGTGCGAGACAAAAACATGAACCTTTTTTGCATTGTTTGGTGACGGAAGATGAGAAATGGGTCGTGTACAACAACGTGACAAGAAAAAGACATTGGACTATACCTGGACAAGCCCCATTAACAACTTCGAAGGCCGAAACCCATAAAAAATGTTATTCTTTGTGTTTGGTGGAATAATAAGGGTATTGTGTATTTTGAACTCTTGGAACACGATAAGACAAGTACAGCAGAACGATATTGTCAGTAATTATCCAAATTGAACATTGTCCTTCAAATGGATAGACCAGAATTGGTAAACAGAAAAGGGGCAGTGTTTCATCACGACAACGCGCGACCACATGTGGCTATGATGACCCAACACAAGCTAAATAAGTTAAATTGGGATGTTATCAAGCATCCACTGTATTTTCCAGATCTTGTTCTTTCTGATATTTATTTATTCCGATCACTGCAAAAAAAATTTAATGATGAGAAAAATTATTCAATAGAGCAGGTAAAAACATCCCTTACTTCATTTTTCGCATTAAAATCCACGGAATTTTATACTACTGGTATTAATAAGTTGATGGAAAGATGGAAGAAGGTTATAAGAACTGACGGAAATTATATAATTTATTAAATAACTAATACACAAGAAAAAAAATTAAAAAACTATATATGGAAAAAACGGTCAAAACTTTTGCATCAACCCAATATATATATATATATATATATATATATATATATATATATATATATATATATATATATATATATATATATATATATATATATATATATATATATATATATATATATATATATATATATATATATATATATATATATTTATATATATATATATATATATATATATATATATATATATATATATATATATATATATATATATATATATATATATATATATATATATATATATATATATATATATATATATATATATATATATATATATATAAATATAAATATATTTATATATATATATATATATATATATATATATATATATATATATATATATATATATATATATATATATATATATATATATATATATATATATATATATATATATATATATATATATATATATATATATATATATATAATCTGTATATATATATATATATATATATATATATATATATATATATATATATATATTATATATATATATATATATATATATATATATATATATATATATATATATTATATATATATATATATATATATATAAATATAAATATATTATATATATATATATATATATATATATATATATATATATATATATATATATATATATATATATATATATATATATATATATATATATATATATATATATATATATATATATATATAAATATATTTATATTTATATATATATATATATATATATATATATATATCTATATATATATATATATATATATATATATATATATATATATATATATATATTTATATATAGAAGTATTGTAACTAATAGTAGCGTCATCAGTTTGGAAGTTTGTACTTACTCCATTTGAACATAGGTGAGATTCATTATATATTTTTAGGGGACAGAGCCCTGTATTAGTGCTTGACGCACAAAATGATCACCTTGCCTTGATGCATTATAATTTATAATCAAGTTGGCACTGAAGCGATACGATGCAGTGCCCCATGCATTAATGGGTGCAAAAACCTTTAAAAGACGAACAAGGGAGGGAATTCAAGTTTATGGTACGGAATAAGTGTATGAAAAACATATTATGAAGATTTTGTATTATTTGGAATTTAACAGATCAGAATAATTTAAACATATATCCGAGTATTATAAAACAAGTACTACCAATTACAAAATTTCAAACATGTAAAAATACCTGGGAGAGGGATGGGAGGTATGAAAAATGGAAAGATCAAAGCTCGAGTCAAAGAGAAATTGTTCGAAACGAGGGATATACTACGACATCAATGTCGACTGACAATAATAAATGATCTTAGCGTTGACAATGCCAAGTTAAATATATCAAAATCCTTAAATTCATCGTTAACTAATTTTGACGAACAATAAATATAGGAACTTTTAGTGTTTGTTATACTGTTGGAAGCGCTAAGGTGTCTGTTACCCTGGTGATTCAACCAGGAACTTTAAAAAAAAAAACAGTTCCGTAAGTCAATTATTTAAATAGTCTTTTCTTGTCCACTCATATTTTTTCTTCCAACCTCGTGGGTTTCGTTAACCCAGAAGATCGCTGATGTCCATTCACCGACTGTACTTAACGGAACTTCGGGAAGCTTGACTGATCTGGGAGGAATCCAAGGAAATGGCTCGTGACAGGGTCGCTTGAGATGACTTGTACTGGCTATATGCTCAACCGACGATGAAGAAAATTATTTAAATAATGTGGGTCTCGAAACATTTTCATTTAAAAAATTTTTTTAATCAAGTGAAAAAAATTGTAAGAAGGAATTGAAATATTCCATACCGGATATTAAACTGATCAGAAATATTAACAAAGTTCAAAACAGCGGGATTCTAATAATCCGTAATTGAAAGATGTTTTTCATGTCTTTTGCAGATGTCATTAACCTTTAAAATATTAAAACACTCACATTATCCATGAAAATAAAAATAAAAAAATAATTAAGGTTTTCACCAATATTTTTTAAAATCTATTATGACCCGTGTTTCGATGCATTTCTTTCAAATACCGTATACCAGTGTTCACGTGTCACAATACATTTTAAGAAGAAGTGCTATCTACCGAATAAAATTATATATTTTACAATTAATAAAATAAAACGATAAACCTTGAGTGTAAGTCCCTCTCCATGCACAAGAGCCCAGTCTCTTTTTTGGAGAGGCACAGTGAAATTGAAATTATAAGGTTGCCATATGTATAAATGTATAGAAATTGTATCAAATTGTATTTTTTTAAATGTAACTATATTAAATAAATAAAATAATCATAAAAATTACCACAAAGTGAGTACTGAATCAATTAATAGAAAAATATCATAACAGGTTGTTAAAAGTCTCAAATCTTCTCAAGTTATTCAAATATTGCTATAAAATTTTGATAAAACTTTACATTCGAATACTTGCGTGTTTAAACGTAGTCTAAGTATTTTCCCGATACTCTTTGCCTACCCCTGTGAAGAAACGTCATGATTATACCACTGAAAGTAGTAGAAGTCGACAGTGGTGAGATGCAGCCGGTTCGCTATAAATTGTTTGTGGTAGTTTATAAATTTAATTAGAAAATTTTAACTCTTGAAAATATCTCAGCCACCTTGATCTATGTAAAATCACGGCACGGAGCGGTGGTGGCGAAGTGGTTCATATTGCAAAGTCGCAAAAGAAAAAGATGTTTTTTATATTTATTTTTAGCTCCCTTCTCTATTTACACATTTCGTTTTTATTTAAGATTAAAAAATAAATAAATGTAAAATGTTAAAACAATTTTTTTATAGGGGGGGCAGGGGTAGTACCTAAAACCGGTTCATGAAAATTTTGAATCCCATCACTTGCTAGTGGAATACATCCAAGTTGTTGCACCGATTGCCTAATATTGTCAACACCTGAAGCAGCATGTCTCATTGTTAGTCAAAACACAATCTGCCGTACATCCCCACAGGATTTTCCGTTTAATTGAATCATAATATTTGTTTTTGTCCCAAGTCCAGCGCAAGGGGTCCAGACCAGCATTAGGATTTAGTGTTGGCGGAATGTTGCGGAGAAACTTTGCTACGTTTATTACATCATTTTAACGTATGAATATTTCATGCGAGCCGTTTGAGGCACGGTTTATTCAAACAACTAAAGTATTAATGTATTTTACTGAACAAGTATATCCTAAATGTATGAATATTATAATATTATGTACAAAGCACTTCGCCATTACAGTGCTTTACGTTGCGATATTAGTCTCGTAAGGTAAAACTTTTCAACTTAATTAATTTATCATACTGTTATTCATACCTTTTAAAACAACTTTTTGACATAAAACTTACATAAATTCAATACTCTCTTTATCATTCATCGTTTATTTTATGTAATGCCACAACAAATACTTTTTAAACAACAAATCTAATAATAATAAAAAAAAAAACAAAAAATAAAAAATGTATTAACATGTATTTCCCCCTCTTGATCCCCACCTTGTCGCGGTGAGGGGGCTTGCGTGCCTCAGTGATTCACCAGGCTATGGCGGTAGTCTAACTACCAGAAGGGTCTCCCATGCCAAGCAGGTTGGTGAAGAGAGGCCAGACAAAGCGGGAAACAAGGTTGAGCCAACCTGGTGAGGGGTCCTCGGACCTCAGGCCTCGGGAGCGCAGGGCCAATCACTCTGCCTCCCTAAACCCTTTGATTACGATAAGTCCACGAAATGCCTCGGACACCGGCTTCTCTGGCACCCCCCGACCCGGCTGTGGTATTAGGACTGCGCTCACTAAACGGCTCCTATCCAACAATTCATCTTTCCGGATTGGAACGTACAATGTGCGGACAATGCAGGTCCACGGTAAAGATATTCACGCGACTCGTATCATGGATGACTACAAGTTAGACATCCTAGGACTGAGCGAGTCGCGATGGAAAGGATCTGGAAAGAGGTTGTTGGATAGTCACATGTGTCTGCACTCCGGCCAAGAACGATATCACCGTCAAGGGGTGGCAATTCTCCTTTCAGAAAGAGCAGCAAAGTGCTTGCTTAGTTGGGAACCAATTTCTGAAAGGCTTATACGCGTCACCCTCCAAACGGCCGATAGTTCTGTCACTGTCCTTCAGTGCTACGCGCCTACCGAAATTGCAGATGTCCAAACAAAAGATGCCTTTTACGACTCTCTCCATGCGGTCATCGCCTCTCTCCCAAGAAGAACCCGCGTGGTAGTATTGGGAGATTTCAACGCGAGAGTTGGAACAGACCCATCACTTGCCCCAACGGTGATGGGAAGGCACGGCTATGGGCAAGCCAATGACAATGGAGAAAGACTGGTTGAGTTCGCTAGTATTAACGACCTTGTCATTGGCGGTACGCTATTTCCCCATAAGTCCATCCATAAGTACACCTGGACCTCCCCTGATGGACGAACAAGAGCGCAGATAGATCACGTCCTCTATGGACGTGCTAACCGGCGAGAGCTCCTCGATGTCAGGTCCTACAGAGGGGCCGACATTCAAAGTGATCACGAGTTACTCGTCGGAAGAATCTGTCTGCAGCTCAAACGTCTGACGAGATGTCCTCGGCGGAAGAGAATCAACTTAGACAAGTTGAAGAGTGCCGAAATAAGATTGAGATTCGAGGAAACGGTTGGACAACGTGTCCAGCAAGAAACCGATCCTCAGTCCATTTATGTTGACTCAATTGAGGCGCAGTGGGCTAGTCTCAAATCGGCTCTCAACTCTTCCGCCAATGAGGTTCTTGGCCCCAGGATAGGAGAAAGACCCCATTGGATGTCAGATGAGACTTGGGGAAAGATAGCTGAGCGCGCTCACTTAAAAGCACTGAGGGACAGTGAAAGCGACCCCTTCCAACTGGACACCCTCAGAGATGACTACAGGCGCCAAGATCGTATAGTTAAACGATCATGTAGACTCGATAAGCGCCGTCATCTCGATTCTCTTATTGTAACGGCGGAACATGCTGCCCAAGGAAATGACACGCGGAAATTATTCCAAATAACAAGAAAGATCTGCGGAAAGAATTCGATAACCCCTGGAGCTGTGAAAAACACAAATGGAGTTATCGAATCTGACGCGGATCGTATAAAGGAAATATGGCGTGATCATTTCCACAGGGTCTTGAATCGCCCTCCTCCACCAATCATCCTCGATATTCCCTCGGAGGCTGCGTCAAGCATTCCGCGGGCGGTCGCCATACCTGATGGTCCACCGACACAGGTAGAAATTATAGCTGCCGTGTCGAAATTGAAAAATGGGACTGCCCCTGGTGTTGATGGTATCCACCCGGAATTCTTGAAATGCAGCGTTACTGGCATTATTGGCCCTTTACACCAATTAATGTCCAGTGTGTGGGAAGAAGAGCGATGCTCTAGAGACTGGGTAAATGGGGAGATTACCGTGTTACATAAGAAGGGTGATCCACTCAACTGTGACAACTACCGCGGCATTACGCTACTCAGCGTACCTGGGAAGGTGCTTGCCCACGTAATCTTGCAGAGAATCCGAGCCCCCATTATGCAGGTGCTCAGAGAAAACCAGGCAGGGTTTCTGCCTGGCAGGTCCTGTGCGGATCAAATCCATAATATTCGCCACATTCTACAGCAGAGCCAGGAATTTAACAGTTCTCTGGCGATGTGTTTTGTAGACTATGAGAAAGCGTTTGATAGTCCGCACAGGCCCACACTCTGGAAAGTACTGGAAGCTTATGGGGTGCCTGCGAAATTAGTGGAGCTAATTAAGTCCCTTCACCTCAATAGTGAATGCCGTATGAGAGTTGACAATGTTGTCACGGATTGGTTTGGGGTCTCTACCGGAGTCAGACAAGGCTGCGTCCTTGCGCCGTTTCTCTTCATCATCCTCATGGATTTCATTCTTCGAAAGTCATTACCATCTGACCGAGGTATAACCATCTCCCCCTCCCGGAAACTCTGCGACCTAGAGTACGCAGATGATGCTGTTTTAATTGATGACTCCGTCGAGGGTCTTCAATTAATCGTCGACAGGGTAAATAGGTACTCTACGCACATGGGGCTAACAATAAATGTTGCAAAAACCCATGTGTTGTGCAACAGCTCATGCCTAGATGCCCAACAACCCTTGATGTTGAGTAACCAGCGCATCGAAAGGGTCGAGAGTTTCAAGTACTTGGGAGTGTACGCGACTGAAAATGGCAGCCTTCAAAAGGAACTGGGAGTGCGATTAGGACTCGCAGGGTCCGCATTTAACAGTATGAAGGCTGTCTGGAGATCGGATTTATACTCGGTGAGGACCAAATGCCGCCTATACAATGCCTGCATTGCTCCTGTTCTCTTATACGGCTGTGAAACATGGCACCTTACAAGGGCCCAGAGCAGCCGTGTACTAAGCTTTGAGAACAGGTGTTTGCGGAGAATTTTAGGCGTGCGGTGGTTTGACTTTGTGAGGAATGAAGAGATAAGGCGTAGGACGCAGCAAATCTTGATCACAACTGTCGTCAAGAAAAGGCGATTCAGTTGGCTTGGCCATGTACTCCGCATGCCTCCTGAGAGCCTTAATCAAGCTTGCCTCTTTTACAAGGCATCAGGTTCGCGCCGCCCAGGACGACCACTGCTGACAATTCGTCGGCAGTTCTCGTCAGAACTTCGGGACGCGGATCTGACTTGGGAGGATGCAAGGGAGCTGGCAGCCGACAGAAAAGCCTGGAGACAGTTTGTGGACTCCATATGCTCCACCTAGGGAGCGGATATGGTTTATTATTATTATTTCGGCTCAACACAGGCCATGCCTACATAGCCGTAATACATGTAGTGAAAAAATTGAAATGTATGTATAAAAAAAAACTTTTCGACATAAAAGTTACATAATTTCAACACTCTTATTAACATTCATCGTTCATTTTGTGTAAAGCCACTAGAAATACTTTTTAAACAACTTTTTGACAAAAAATAATACAACTTCTACATTCTTCTTATTATTTATTGTTCAAAATAGTTATGCTACAATAAATACCTCTTAAAACAATTTTTTGTCATAAAAGTTATATAACTCAAATACTCTCCTTATAAATCGTTCATTTTGTGTGGTGCCATAATAAAACTTGAAAAGGCAGACTTACCCCTTAAAATATGAGCGGTTAAATCAATCAAGACACAATACTTTAATATTAAACCAGAGCTTTAGGTACGATTTATATTTTATTATTATTTATTCTACGAAACACTGGATTATTCACCTTCAGCATGATATATCAATATTACACGCATTGTAACTTTAGATTAAATATCTTTATATTTTAAGCAGTATTAATATTAAAAGTATTGTTAACTTTGTGGTATGGTAATAAAACACTCTCATCATTCATTGTTCACTTTGTGTAATGCGTCTTAAAAATACTTCTTGATGTATACCGGTTTTGGAACAGCCAATCCATCATCAAGTCAAAAGAATTCTTACAATGCTCTTAATAAACAATAAATTTCAACATTTTGAGTGTGTCCAAATACTTGCTCACAAAATCTGGATTATCTCCAATTACAGGAGTTATTTTCATATTATTTTTTGACATCTCATCAAAGACGAAGAAGAATATGGAAGTCTGGGCATTTACGGGGCTGACGACCGTCATAGGCTGGTTTAAGTGATCACTTTACACACGTGTAACATTCACCAATTCTACCCATTATTGACTACCACACTACTCAAAATTTTACTGAGTAGTGTGGTGTGATATTCAATAATGGGGAGAATTGTGTACATTTTACAAGTATATGAAGTGTAATCACTTAAACCTTTATGTTAAGGTCGTAAGGGCTGGAATGCTCAGACTTCTATCATCTATCGCATAAAAATGATAGTCGCTTCGTCTTAAATCGAGATATATTTATGAAATGCGTTTGATGAAATACTCTCGAGTAAATCAAATAAAGCTTAGCGTGCGTCGAAGAGGTACTAGGCAAAAATCTGTATTCGCAGTATTTATATAATACATAATGCAAACTATGCCATGTTCTCTCCGATTCCGCGGCTTCACATGTTAGCCAATGCTTTTGAAAATATAGATTTATTTAATATATTGTTATCCACCTTGAAGTCTGTAATTTCTTCTCCATGTTATAATGGATAAATTTAAACGTTGTGTTTCGCTCTCTCTCGCTGCTCGCTGATAGTGTGTAAAGGAGACGTGTATTTACCAGTGCTTACTATTTATTATTTTATTATTACTTTCTGTTTAAGACTTTTTGTTTCTCTGTTAGTGTATTCATTCGTGTATTTTGATGCAGTATATATGTATTTTGTTTAAGGCTTTAGCCGTTCAATAAATAAATAAATCTATAAATGTATGATCTGCCTACCCTCTCGGAACACGGCAAACGAAATAGTTTTGTAGTTTGAAACACCATTAAATCTTTATCATGAATATATAGGGTGCTCTTTATATAGATGCTAATCCGTGATTTATGAGGGGAATTAAATTGCACTAACGAGTATGCACTTTATACCCTAAATAGATTTTACTGACTGGAAATGATTAAAGCATACGTTTTAAAATACTCTACTTACAAAGATTTGTTGCAAGTCATTTAGAAGGAATTATTGTAATGTATGTATATATCTAACGCAGTAAATGGCGTGTGAAAAATATCCAGCATTATACGGATGAAAAAGAAAAAAAAAAACATTCATTTCATCTATAAAAGTTTCGTCTTAAAATCCAAAAAGAATGAATTTATATTATTTTTTGACATCTCATCAAAGTTGAAGAAGAATATGGAAGTCTGGGCATTTACGGGGCTTACGACCGTCATAGGCTGGTTTAAGTGATCACTTTACACACGTGTAACATTCACCAATTCTACCCATTATTGACAACCACACTACTCAAATTCTTGGAAGTTCTATATATATGAACAGTTCTATATATATATGAACATATATATATAGAACTGTTGAACATATATATATAGAATATATATGAACAGTTCCATATATATACAGGAAGTTCTATATATATGAATAGTTCTATATATATGTAATTGGAGATAATCCAGATTTTGTGAACAAGTATTTGGACACACTCAAAATGTTGTAGAATGAATTTAGATAAAACACACTTTTTCCTACGTTTTTTTCCAAAATAATAATCATTTAAATATCCAAAATGCGAAATAAGACTCACATATTTTTTTATTAAAAGAGAACTATTTGTGTTTTTATTATTTTAAAAAAAAAACTTCAGTTTCATTTTTATTTCTGTGAGCCTAAGCGGCTCATTGTTAGAAAAACGTATCAAATTGTGGTAGAGTGGGTTCGAACCGAGAAACTCTGACTCAAGAGTCCGCGGCACTAACCACGGGACCACAACCCGACACCCCCGACAAACCTGACTTTAATTCAAAGATTTTGTTTATACATATGTATGTTATACATACTCCATCTACGCTTACTTTACAGAAGAAAGTAGAAATATTACGATACAACAATAAACTAACTTTGCATCCTTCAAGTAAATTCATCCATAGTAACCGACGATTATTCCGACACCTGACCACTTTCAAGTGTTCGACATACTGGATTATACCAAGTTTTCCTTGGTCTTTCTCTGCTTCTATTACCAATTACATTGACCTCTTTTTTCACTCGTTTGGTTCACATGCTTATTCACATTCACGTTCTCAACACATTTTTCTTAATTTTATCGATAATGCTTATCTCAGCCTCAACAATAAATTGCGTTTGATTAGTTAGTTTTATTAACATTTTGGGTGAACAAAGATTTCTCTTCTAACACTTATCCTCATCCAATGGTGCATATTGACGCAGTGTTGTCTTAATCATTATTTGCGTGAAGGCTAGGTGATCACTCCTGCGCTTCAGGGACCAGTCCAGGGTAATGTTATATAAATATTATGATGTAAATCACTAATATTTATTATACATCCCCCCCTGGGAATCGAATCTCGGACCTTCAGTACGGTAGCTAAATACGCTAACCATCATACCACGGAGGCTGACAAAAGATTTAGACACGCTCAAAATGTTGCCGAGGATAATAATATCAATTCTTTGAAATATAATCTAGATCATATCCATCGGTTTTATCTTTTTGTACATTTTTTAACATCTTGGTTTGACTGCAACGTTTCTCAATTTACCTATAATAAAGTCGTTACGTAGCGTCGGTCTCCAGGAGAACTTTTTCCTTATTTAAAGCCCGCAGGTGAGCAAAAAGTCTTGTGTCTGGAGAAACGGAGCAAATTACAGTGTGTTCACTAAATTTGTAAAACTTTTCCTTTGATATCCGCAACGCCAGGCGAGTCCTGTGCATCTGAATGGAAAATTTCATCCTTATCATCACAAGAGGATCATATTTGTTTTTTGACTTCCTTTAGGCGATTTATTGGAAAAACCGTCGTGTTAGTTCTATTAGGTGTCATAAATCAAACTTCATATTTTAAAGTGTATTGCAAAATCAATGATAAATATGTTCATTTTTAATTAATGTTTTACTTAGTAAATACCACTGGTGTTTGAAAATGATGCGGAATGCGTCGAAACACGTGTCACAGTAGATTTTAAGAAATAGTGGTATTTACTAAGTAAAACATTAATTACATAAAAGTGGATAGATTTTACCACAAAGTGACTGCCGAATCAATTAATGAAATAAATATGTTCATTTATTGAGTAAATATGGAATTTTTTTAAAGGTTATGTACTTAAAAGAGTAACTTTTTAGTACCTACTTAAAATAATATCTGAAATTCAAATTTGGAAATCTGGATTTCAGATGTTTTTTTTTTACATTTATTACATTTATTCAATAAATATTTTAATTACAATAAGTTGTATCCCGCTGCATATTTGTGTAGCTTAGCCTGTTTAATGGAAATGAAAGAAAATATAAAATTTAAACAAGAGCGTATTGAAATGCAATGTTAGTATATTATAGAATTTGTGAACTACAAGCGAAAATTTTAATTTTAATTTTTAAAGCTAACGGGCCTTTTATATCGAGGACAATACAATGCATTTTGAATAGCTACGTTCACAATAAAACGAATAAAACAGTAAAAATAATTCAAATAAAGATGAAAAACACAATGACATGTTTTATAAAAACACACGCGTATTCAAATGCAACGTTTCAAGGCTATCGGTGACTACCTCAAGGGGAAAAGAGATTTTGAGAAAATTACCATATATTTTCACTTATATAGAAAGATAGAATATGCATTTTTTCATTATTCAAGATCAGACAATAATTCAAGAGAATTATTTTTTTGATGTATAAAGAAGCAATTTCTTTATACTTGAAAGTATTACTATACGAGTATTATTACTTTTCTAACATATATTTTAATTATCATATAGTAAAAATTAATTAGAATAAAAATTATCTCTAACTATCAACTATCCACGAGTCTATACAAAATATGAAGGAACTGTTTTAATATAATTTTCGTTATAATTCATCTTAAGTGCTTTGCAAAAGACTAAACAATTAAATGAAAAAAATCTTCTTAGGAAGTAAAAGTATCCTCTGACATAAACTATTGAAATATGTTTTCAGAAATAATGGAATATTTATAAAATTCATTTCATTTATTGAAGACTCGAGCACCGCTAGGCAACTCGCGTAAAAATAAAACATACCCTTCCTTTTAGAAACGCTACTGGTATTAAACATGAAAATAGCAATGAATTCCTCTACCGTGTACGAAACCTAGTCTATGTTACCTTAGCAATCACACAAATGGCATCTGCATTAAATGCAAGCGGTAAATGTAGTAACATATAAAACATTTAACTTATGTGTCTTCTCCTTCTTCTGCTTTAGTTAGGGCTGTGTTTTGTTGTTCTCGGAGCCAACTTCTGTAAGGTCCTGATGTCCCTCCATCGTTTGGGTGGTCTTTCTGGGGTCTTACCTGTTATGTAAAATTTTTTTATCCTAGTCATACAGGAGAAACTGACCAAGTGCATTTTTTTACAAAAAACGTGATCATTGACTATTTGATATCTTACTAGCTTAATATTGCCCTGAAAAAATCATACATATTGATTTGTTAAAAAAGACTGACTGCATTGATGTTTATTTTCTTGCCAAGCAAAAGTGACTTTAATGGCCCTCCTGAACATTTTACGTTTTGGTAGTTGGTCACTTTCTCCTGTACGACTACGATATGCATATGAATATATTTCATTTATTTATTTTTATGTAAAACAAATACTAACCTTAAAAGCTTATTCCATATGATATTTCGTTATACAGACTGGTCTTATAACGATAAAATAACGACAAAATCCATTCTCTTGTATTAAAAATATTTGAATGAATCTTAATGAAATGTCATAAAGAAATATTGGCATTTTTATTAAAATTTAACTTGTTACACACAAATTATGAAAGATAACTATTTTGACGTGTGTTCATTCAACGCATTTAGCAAAATTATCAATCACCCTAAAATGTTTTAAAATTATGCTTACTGAATTGAAATACGTGACCAAATGGATTTTAACATAAATTGAGATATCGCTCACTCCTTTCAAGAATGTCATAAATCAAAATATTAGATTTTTCAGGAGAACGATTTTAATGTTTAAAAATATAACACAATGTATTAAAAATAAATATCAAGCCACTTATTGAACTTTTTACTGTGCAACAGATCTTTTTAGGTAAAACCTGAAGGTTTTTTCTACATTTGAAAAATATTTAATTTATTTTTAAAAATAATTAAACAATACATTTTCTTCAAAAACAACATTTTCTGCCCTGTACCGGGTAAATATTAAGTTAAAAATATGCCTTTTTTGCTGGGATTTAGTACATTTTCTGGGCATTCCGAAAACTGAAAATTGACGATTTTTGATTTATGACGTTCTTGAAAGGAGTGAGCGTATATACCACATACAATTTAAATTTAAAATGGATACATATTTCCAAAATGTAACTGCCGAATGAATTAATGAAACAGTTCAAATTTAGTGGATTTTTGTGAAATTAATTCGTATTAGTAGGTATATTACGCTCAAGATTACGTCACATTCCGATGCTGTGAAATGTGCTCCAATATATACAGATAGAAACAAGAGTTAATATATTTTAAAAAAATCAATTTTTCAAAAAGAAAAAAAGTAATTAAAAGAACTGTTTCAAACTTTCATAATTGAAGCTTACGTATTACAGAACCATACTTCAATTAGATAATGTTTGAAGTACTTTCAAACGTATGTGAAAGCGTACATACACAATATTTTGTACATGTGATGGTTGAAGCTGGTGGGAGATACTAAGGATGATGACCGACTCCACGATTATTTGAATGTCCCTACTTTCAACACTTTCAATCCAGAAACTCTTAATGAGTATAAAATTTTTACCATATTATATATCTATTATTAGAAATATTTATTTTCTTTTGAACTAAATATCAATTCATTTATTCTTGTTAACATTAAAAAAAATCATAATCCAAACCTTTTAAATAAAGTTTGTAGGCCTCCAGGGTGAATACAAATAGAGTTTTTTAATGGATAAAAAAAAGCGATAAAATAAAATAAAACCAATGAAGTATGCACACAAACATATATATTTATATATGGACGTAGCTTATAATGTTGTAACATAATTAAATTAATAATATTTTCAATTAATATTTTACTTAGTCGATACCACTATTTCTTAAAATCTACTGTGACGCATTCGCTATATGTTGCGATGCATTCGGCATCATTTTCAAACACCGTATGTGAAGCTGATTCTAAATTTTAGAGTTGGGTTCTTGGGACGTTGAAGGTTGAAGAAGGGGTAGTAGCTGTTTCTTATTTTTATTTATTTATAAATAAAAAAAATAATAAAAAAATAATTTCAGTGGGAACATAGAAAATAGGGGGGAGGCTTTAGTCATTGTCATATTGTTAATTATGGGTTAATTGTTATTTATATTTTTATGAATTTCTATTGTTTCAAAATGTTATAGTTTATGGCTTTTCGTATCGGTTATTTTTTAGGATTTCTAAGTTATTGTGGTTAAATTTGTGATCAATTAATTAATGATACACTTTAATTGAGTAAAAAAATCTTGTTGTGGTCAATCATGGGAAGAATGATGAATGTTATACGTCTGTAATGTGATCACTTCACCAGCCTTTGACTGATCATAAGCCCAATACATACACAGACTTCCATATTCTTCTTCATCTATGGTGAGATGTCAATTTTTTTTTTAAATACCTTTTTTTCTCATAATTTGTTTATTTTTGTTCCGGGTGTAAACGTGTTCACTTCCCTTTGAAGTATATTTGCTCTCCAAACGTATGGAGGGTAATGCAATATCCCTAAAGGCAGGAGAGTTCTGCAGTTTGTAACTGGCGAATGCTGGCAGTATGATGCATTGTATCATTTTATCCGTGAGAGCGCAATGCTTTATCGAAAATTTGAATCGTGAAAGCTTTGTTCCATGAATTTCTTGTCAGATACACGAATATCAAAAACAAATGAAAAAAACAAAAACAGAAAATAACAATTGTTTTAGTATTTTTATATCTCAACATAGATGAAGATGATATGGATTTGAACTTATGTCAGTATCATCAGTCTGTTTTTTATTGGTTGAAAGATAATGCCTCGTAAAAAAAAACAATATTAATTTATATCATGCATAAATATTATATCTATTATATATTTTATTATATAACATTAAACCACAAGTGTAAGTCCCTCTCCAAGCAAAGGAGCACAGTCTCTTTTATGGAGAGGCACAGCGAATCGAAATATAAAAGTTCTCCATATGTATAAATGATTCAAATGTATTATGTTATAAATAAAAATGTAATTATATGAAATGAATAAAAAAAAAAATAAAAAAATTAATGACAACATGAGTCTCCTAATACTTGTAGTTATTTTTACATTTTGACTTCTCAACATAACATAGATGAAGAAGAATATGGAAGTCTGGGTTTCCACAGAGTTATGATCTGTCATAGACTGGTTAAGTGATCACTTTACACACGTGCAAAATGTACCAATTCTACCCATGATTGACAACCATATAACTAAAAAATTTTATTGATCAATACAAAGATGTATTGATCAATCTCATGACAGTACACATGACTTTAAAACGACTATCTATGTTGGATTGAGAATTTTTTTATTTAGCAGAGACGATTTGCAAGATCCAAACCCGTAAATGTTAAAATAAATCCTAAGTGGAGAAAATCGAGATTTTTTAACAAGCATTTGGACACATTCAGAATGTGGTAGACTATTTTTTTCCAAACATTTATTTGAGTTTTAAGGCTGATGAATGAAAATGATTCTCTAATGAAAAATGAACCCATTAGGGTATAAATTGCAAACATATATAGGGTATAGTTTTCACAACGTAGAGAAGATAACATTAATTTGACTACAATTCGATAAAAACAAATTCATTTATTTTCTTTTCGGCACCTTCTGAAAACAATAATAAAATCCTTTTTTTTTAAATTATTTTTCTATTTATAAGCTGATATTTCTTTTAAATGTTAACTTATTATTATACTGTATTAAAAATAATAAATTTGTCTGATTTTAGAACAGATTTTTTTTTAAGATGGGAGTTGTATTTATTATTTACCTTGCTTAATATGTACAATGTTTACCACATACATCAATTAGTGAATTTTTGTTTCTTCTAGCTAAGAAGATGTTTTATTTTAATTTGTGTTGTGAAAAGAAAGGATAAACTAGAACAGAGACTGCACATCATTATCTATTGATACAAAAAGTGATTTATAAAAAATAAACAAGAAAGAAAACAAATCCAATAATGTACTGAAAATAAGAAGAAATTTTATTCAAATACCGATCAACATTCCATTGCCAAATTAGAAAATCGTTAAATAAAATATCTGTGAGCAAAATTATCTGTGAATAAAGTTATTTATTTTACAAAACATAGATAAGTCGTTAACATGCCATTTAAAATTCTAACCCAGGGGTGTAGTTACAATGAAAATGTAAAAGGTTATTTTTTTCAATTGCAGCTTTTCGTCAACAAAATGATTATTTCTGAAATAAAATTGCACTATTGACTGAAAAATATAGGGAATTGGTCGTGAAGGGAGTGATTCAGATTGTACACATATATCAAACGGTAATATGTGTATTTATCATGTAGTCCATTGGTTCGATTTGTACATTATTCAGCAGACTTCCCACGAGAGCAAAGGGTGTGAAAGGGCGGTATAGGTCAACAGATCAAGGGAAGGTGTTCAATAAATTATACCTCCAAATTGCGACGCCCTTCCCCAAGGGCTAAGTAGTTGGAAGGAAGTAAGTAACACACGGAACACGAGGATATAGGATCTTACACTTACCATATGCGTAAAAAAAACTTTTTAATTTTTAATTTTTTTTAAAAATCTATGCACTGATGACTGAAATATTGCAATTTCAATAAAATTAGCATTTATCGTATTTTTTACATGACAGTTTTTATGTGTATGTTTGTGTGTTTTTTAACACACACACAAACATACACACACACACACACACACACACACACACGCACACACACAAACACATACACACACACATACACACACACACACAGACACACACACACACACAAATAAATAAAATTGTATTCCGCTGTTATTAATATTACAAAAAGTATAAGTAATTGTGGAATGAACCGAGTAAAATTTATACTTAAGTATGTTTATTTTTTTATAATCTTATTTTTTCATCGTTTGATTCGGCACCCATTTCTTGTAAATACTGGTGTGGTTTCATTTTATTTTTATTTTACAAGGTAAATACCACAGTTTATTACATCATATAGTGATATTATTCAAGTGAACAAAAAAGAACTATTTTAGAAATAGAAAAAAGAAGTTTATTTTTTATTTAAACTCAAATGATGTAAATCATATTTTTTCATTGAGTGATTCTTTAGCCATTTTGTGGCAATACGCATTAATTTTTTTATTTAAATTTAACTTAGTAAATACCAATATTTATTACTCCATTTAGTTGTATTAAGGAAGTTAAGTTAAAACATAAAATATTTTTTATAAATTACACAAAATTGTCTTTTTTGTAAAATGAAAATGCGGATTTTATCGTTAATTAGATTGCGATAATTTATATATTAGCTTTTAAGATTTCTTGTACAGTCAAGAACTATTCCGCAGGAGTTACATCCCCCTAAAGCACTCTTGAGTACCATTTTAATAAATCATTGGATTTAAGTGCCTCCCCGAATCCAGTCGGGAAAGCCTTTATCTGCAGATGCTTGAAATATTACCAAATCAAAGGGTCGAAGTGTTGAAGATTGCCTATCCGTAGATTATCTGGTCAAAGAACTTAACTAACGACCCGAGTTCAGGGTGCATAATCTGTGCTTATGCATTAACTAACTCGGGTAATCATTTTCAGATTAGTCGCTTATCAGAGAAGTGGGGCCAAATTGAGGATTATTTTTTTATTTTTTTCAAATATATGCTAAAAGAAAAATGTTATTCAACATGTATTTATTTATTTACAACATTTTGAATGTGTCCAAATCTGGATTATCTCCAATTACAGGAGATATTTTCATATTATTTCAGGAGTTTTTTCAGGAGTTTATTTTCATATTACTTCAGGAGGTAATCATTTTCAGATTAGTCGCTTATCAGAGAAGTGGGGCCAAATTGAGGATTTTTTTTTTTTCAAATATATGCTTTAGGAAAAATGTTATTTAACGTGTATTTATTTATTTACAACATTTTGAGTGTGTCCAAATACTTGTTCACAAAATCTGGATTATCTCCAATTCAGGAGTTATTTTCATAGATAATATGAAAATAACTCCTGTGATTGGAGATAATCCAGATTTTGTGAACAAGTATTTGGACAAACTCAAAATGTTGTAAATAAATTAACTGGTCAAATTTTAAGCTTAATTAATAAAAATAAGAATTATATTTTCTGGCGTTTTTCATGTATGTGATTAAAATCCAGGATTTGGACATCATACACTTATATAAGAGTTTCTGCGCAATAGAAAGCTTCTTTTCATCTCACCAATAGATGTCTCTTGTGAAGTTCTAGTGATTCAAGAACAAGGTTTCGAAATTGGTTCATATATAGGACTTCTAAGAATTTTAGTAGTGTGGTTTTCAATAATGGGTAGAATTGGTGAATCTTACCTGTGTGTTAAGTGATCACTTAAACCAGCCTATGACGGTCGTCAGCCCTGTAAATGCCCAGACTTCCATATTCTTTTTCATCTTTGATAAGATGTCAAAAAATATATAATCAACATGTCATTTCACAAAGTTAATGCCGAATCAATAAATAATATTAAAAGCATCGTTAGCTTCGTTATATAGTTATTAACACTTTCATAGTCATTCATCGTTCACTTTGTGTTATACCACTAAGCACTTCTTCATAACTATAATCTCAGAAAAGCATTCGATCATCACGTTAACTGTAGATTAAAGTTAAATCGTTTTACTTTTCCTTGCATATAAAACAAACAAAAAATTGTTATTATTTATTATTATAACCGATATTTTGGTTATTTTTTACTGGCTCAACTTGTTTTTGATTGAAAAACAAACGTTTTATAGTACTAAATATTTTTCCAGTAAATAAATGCCTGAGTGTAATATTTATTTCCTTTACCCCAAAATCACAAATTCAGTCAAAGGGTCCAGCGATTGTTTTAAAGGTCGGTCTCATAAAACAAAATCCTCTTTGGTCCTTTGAAACAGACTCAAAGGGAATTTCACTCAATTTTGACCACAAAAACGTGACACGGGATGAGAGTGATTTGTTCTAAATTTATGTAATTTATCTAAAGATAATATAAATACTTCTGAATAGCAGGAAATTTGATATTCAAAAATATGTAACATAATAACAATTACATCTTTTTTTTCATTAATTGATTCGGCAGTCACTTTGTGGTAAAATCTATCCATTTTTAATAAATGTTTCACGTAGTAAATACCGCTATTTCTTCAAATCTACTATGACACGTGTTTCGATGCATTCAGCATCATTCCGCATCATACGGTGTTTGAAAATGATGCCGAATATATCGAAACACGTGTCACAGTAGATTTTAAGAAATAGTGGTATTTACCAAGTACAACATTAATTTTTTTTTATTTATTTAATATATTTACATTTTTATTTATAACATAATACATTTGAATCATTTATACATATGGAGAACTTTGATATTTCGATTCGCTGTGCCTCTCCATAAAAGAGACTGTGCTCTTGTGCTTGGAGAGGGACTTACACTCGTGGTTTAATATTATATAATAAAAGATATATTAGTTTTTTTTTTTATATTTTTTCAAGATTCAAATGTATAGAGCTTTAATTTTTTTCTTAAGTATTTTCGTATCATCTTTTTTTTTTATTTCATTAGAAATAAAAAAAATAGAAGAAAAAAAATATTTTTTTAATTAAAAATACATATTTTTTCACATTTATATTTTATACGACCAGTGACCGGGTCTTGTCGTTACCGATATCATCAGCTGACTAGTTTCCGCTAGACAAAATTACAACTATGTTAAAACAATGATTCTATGAAAAAAATCTGACAAAATAATTTGCAATTGAATAAATTTTAGAAGTGTATTATAAAATTAAGTTATGGCAAGGCTTTCGAGTTTTATTTTAAAATAGGTTGGTAATCTGGTTTTTTTTTTGTAGGTAATATATTTATTCACACACCCATACAAACATACAATTAGTGTGATTAATAAAAATGTTTAAAAAAAAAACTATAAACAAATCTTGTTTTGACACTTGTTTTCTTTAAAAATGATTAAAGTCTAACAGAATCTAAAATAAAGAAATCATTTATATTTTTATTATTAATTTTAACATATTTTAAGGGACACTTCACATGATTAAGTACATATTTACAATATTTGTAAGTGGTCACGTTAGGAGTCGGAATAATCTGCGGGTATGTATGAGGAGATCCATGAATACAAAAGAGGCGAAGATTTTTGTGGCGTTCTATTGTCTCTGACTACTTCTGCATGAAGTGGGGTAATGGTTAGTTAGTTAATTTATTTTATTAATTTTTGTGAGGGTTTTTTATTTTGTTAGATAAAGAATCAGTAACGATAACAAATTAACTAACTAACCATCATGCCGCTTCCCCGCAGGGGTAGGCAGAGAGAATAAAATACCACACCACTCTGTCCTTGCAAACATTCCTCGCCTCTTCCACGTCCATGCATCTCCTCATATATACCCGTCGATTGTTTCGACTCCTAACCTGACCGCTTTCAAATATTTGGCATACCTGATCGTGCCAAGTTTTTCTCGGTTTTTCTCTGCTCTTTTTTCCAATTACATTCGCCTCATAAATTTTTTTCACCGTTCTTTCCTCACTCATTCGTTCTACATGTCCACACCATCTCAACACACCTTTTTTAAATTTTATCGATAAAAGGTTATCTCAGATTTGCATTCTTTCCTTATTTCACTATTCGAACATCTATCATACATCGTTTTGCCGCATATTCTTCTGAGAGATCGCATTTCGACTGCATTCAGTCTAATGCATTCGATATGAAATTGAGATTAAATTTCATGAAATGTTTTGAGTTTACCATTCAATTCTAAAATGTATGAATAACATATATTACCATGTGTGCCCTGCAGTAAAAATTATTAGCCAAAATATATCCTCACATATTAAGATAAATATTTTCTTAGTCACGTGCTGTTTTTGCCTTGATTTAAATTTTCTCCCTCGATGATAATAATTCATGAAGTACCATAGGAGGTGAGACGATTAATTTCAATTAATTTAAAAGGTTTAAACATGCTCCGTACAATAAAGCTTGTCGTACTTAATGGGGTAAGCAAAGTGTAAACTTGAATTTATCTGTCTCTGGGGTGACTTAAAACTTGAAAAAAGCCAGACTCATCCCTTAAAGTACGTGTGGTTAAATCATACAGGACACAGTACTTATACATTAATCCAGGACTCTATGGTAGGTACAATTAATATATTATTTTTATTAGGTCTGTGAATGATATATCAATATTAAACTTGTCTTAACATATTATGATTAAAAATCTAATTATTTTATATTTTACAAGCATTGTTTTCTTTGTAGTATGAAAATATAATACTCTCCTTATCATTCTTCTCCTGATTTCACTTTGAGTAAACTTCTTCTAACCCTTATCCACACCCAATAGTACATAAGGCACTACGTCGTTACTTACATGAAGGCAAGGTGATCACTCCAGCGCTTCAGGAACAAGCCCACGGTAATATTAAATAAATATTGGATTGTAAAATCACTAATATTTATTTTAACACCCCCCTCCCTCTTGGGAACTGAACACGATAACCATTACACCACGGAGGCGGACATGACTATCGGTCTCGGAATAAATATTCCATCATCAGTCAAATGTATTATACAATGTGAATAAAAGGAGAGTGTTGAAAATATTTTGTTTACATAAAATAAAATGGAAGTCTGAACTAGTATTTATTATATGTGAAAACAGCATTGAATTTTCATCATCAAAAACTAACGCAATACTAATTTTCAAATATGGATAGAATGGTGAACGTTACACAAGTGTATAAAGTGATCAGCTGAGCTTACCAACTGCCAGGTCGTAATCCCTATAATGCCTAGAATCTCTTTTTTTTTCATCTATGTTGAGATATCTTTCAATACAATTAACATGAATAACTAACTCCTTTGGAGCTAATCCAGAAAATGTGGGCAAAAATTTTAACTCACTCAAAATCTTGTAATTAAACAGACATTTTAAACTAGATTAAACCCATTGCAGGCCTAACACTTCGCGACAGAGTAAGAAACTCAGATATAAGAAAAATTTGCGATGTCGAAGATGTTGTGCGATGGGGAAGAGAAAGAAGACGTTTCTGGAGAGATCATGTGAGAAGAGCGAGTTCGGATCGAGTGGTGAGGGTGGCAGCGGACAGCAGCATAGGCGGGATCAGACCCCCAGGAAGACCACCTAAACGATGGAAGGATAGCTGGTCTTCCACCTCCCAGGACCGACCCGAGAATGACAGGACCTAGTCCTAAAAGAAGAAGAAGAATCATATAGATATTCTATTATTTAATTTAAATATTTTTTTTTTAAATTAATTGATGTTAAGAAATAATCTTATCAACATAGTTTTCATAAATCAAGGAATTTTAGGAACGAACTTATCTTCATGCTTTTTGAGATGTTGAAGGTTCCAGACTCAACATGGCAATTTTCAAAGTACACAATAATTTCGCTCTAGAAATGTAGCCCTACATTCCGAGGAAAAGTTAGTGCGCAATATTGTCCGAGGACGAAGTTTCCAAGTAGTCTTCTTTAACGAAACTCAATCCTTTGATCCTTGCGATGCCACGTCAATTTTGGTTACCCAAGGATTTTCTGCGTACATACTTACGTGAGAACAAATACATTCCACAAATAACGAAAAAAAGGCTCTACAACATTTTGAGTGTGTCCAAATACTTGTTCACAAAATCTGGATTATCTCCAAATTACAGGAGTTATTTTCATATTATTTTTTGACATCTCATCAAAGATGAAGAAGAATATGGAAGTTTGGGCATTTACGGGGCTTACGACCGTCATAGGCTGGTTTAAGTGATCACTTTACACACGTGTAACATTCACCAATTCTACCCATTATTGACAACCACACTACTCAAATTCTTGGAAGTTCTATATATATGAACCAATTTAGAAACTTTGTTCTTGAATCACTAGAACTTCACTAGTTTCTGCTTAATAAAAAAGCTTCTTTACATCTCACCAATAGATATCTCTAGTGAAGTTCTAGTGATTCAAGAACAAAGTTTCTAAATTGGTTCATATATATAGAACTTCCAAGAATTTGAGTAGTGTGGTTGTCAATAATGGGTAGAATTGGTGAATGTTACACGTGTGTAAAGTGATCACTTAAACCAGCCTATGACGGTCGTAAGCCCCGTAAATGCCCAGACTTCCATATTCTTCTTCATCTTTGATGAGATGTCAAAAAATAATAAAAAAAGGCTCGTTTATTTGTGAAAAAAGGGATAAAAATGCCGTACTATTATGTATTCGTTTATATATTTTGTTCGCCTCCGTAGTGTAATGGTCAGCATGCTCGGTTACCGTACTGGAGATTCCGGGTTCGAGTCCCAGGGGGCAGGGTCAAATAAATATGAGTGATATTTTTCACTTTTCAGATACCAATCCTGGGTAATATTTATTCAATATTTCCCTGGACAGGTAGCTTCCTGAAGCGGGGAGCTGATCACCTTTCTTTCATGTGTTAACAATCAAGATAACACTGCGTTTATACGATGCAGAGTTTGAAAGATTGAATGAAATGAATATTATGAATAGTACTTTCCAATCATTAATCGCACTTTAATGCATTGATTAATTATTTTAATTAAATTAAACACTTGAATAATCCACTGAATTGAGTTTTATTTTTATTTACGACTAGTTTCGAAATCTACAATTGTTTTAATCTTCTGGTACAAATTAAAACAAGTCAAGTCATTTTTGAAACTAGTCGTAAATAAAAATAAAACTCAATTTAGTGGATTATTCAAGTGTTTAATTTAATTAAAATAATCATGTCATTCCACAAAGTTAATGCCGAATCAATAAATAATATAACATTGATTTATTAATTAATGATTCCGGTTATTTGATCCCAAATTACGAATATGTAAAACGATGGTCACTAAGAAGTTCTTCCAAAAAAAATCCTTCGAGAAATGTTACAAAAACGTGGATCTATTTTTTGTAAATAAAATTTTGAAAAATGAAGATAAAATTTCAACTCCACATATGCCACTAAAAACCCTCAAACGTTGTTGTATTTTACTAGAATCCTTTTTTTATCCCAAACCTCTTTTATAACACATTTAATAATAATTTATTCCTTTTGTTAAAAATCCTTTTGTCATATGAAATTGAATTGATAACATTGTCCCAAACACTGACAATACGCTCCGAAACCGGTTCTGCAGCGTTTAATTATTTTTTTCTGTCAAAACTGTTTGCCCCCATTAATATCCAGAATGCCCAGATAGAGTAAGCTCTCGATTATCCGCTGTAGGCTTAGGTGTTATCCGCGCACCCCCCATTTGCCAATGTGTTTGTCTCCGGCGTTACGGCGCAAGCCGGAATCGAAAACTTCTTGTTTTAACTACGTTACTTAAAATATCTACTCTGCATTTTGGAACTATAACAAACATACAATGATTCATAAGCATCGGATCTGAATGAGCCGAAAATATTAATTTGATGAAACATACAAATTATAAATGGAGGTGGAAAAGTATGTAGGAAGAAAGAATATTAACAATGGCTATGGTACACAGGATATTAAAAAAAATATTATTTATTAGTTGCCTATGAAAATTCTCCTTGCCAATTTTGTGCAAGGGTTTTAACATATTCAGTTTATACATCTTACAAAATGATTGTGAATGTGTGTAGTAAATAAAAAAAATAATAAGATTAATCTCTCAAACAACACAATAGATACAATACAAAACAATAGATATAATAAATTCAATAATTTTATCAATCAAGTTTGTCATAAAGATATTTTCTTTGAGTTATTCGTCTTGACATATTTTCTAAATAAGACACCACTAAATCTAATAGATTTTTACGCCTTATTGCCATATCAATTTTTGTCAACTGCATACCTTCTTTTGCACATTGTGTTGCAAATTTTTCTTTTTCAAAAACTAGACATATCTTTCATTGTGATGACTTGTCATCAAAAGAGTTTTGCCTTATTTTAACACGTAATCAGGATAACATGTACGTTTTTGAGCTAATGTAAGCATATGCTAATCAAAAGTTATTTATTGCTAATCAAAAGTTCTTGTGTTTTTCGGAAAAATAATTTGGACCATCACTGCTACCATGCTTTATCTAAAATTCAAGGTTTACCTAACTAAAAATGTATATCATGTGTGTAATATGAACAACCGTAGTGAAAAAATTCTGCTCGTTTACGTTTTTTATGTTTAAATTCAGTATACCACGCAGAGAGAATAGAACGCCAGATTTATTTTTTTGCAAACAATGGTCACTTCTTCTACATACCCGCTGATTATCCCAACCTCTGACCACTTTCAAGATGAAAAATTTGATCATGATTCAATATTTCAAATACTGAAAAGATGGCATATTTAGATTTTCTCGGTCTTCCTCTGCATATATTTTCAACTACATTGACCTGATTAACTTGCTTTTCAATTTTTCACTCATATTTAGATGCAGGGATCAGTAAAAATGCAATAGGATAAAAATCTTTGTCTCCAAACAGGCAAGAAATTGCAAAAAATTGTCAAACAACATTTTTTTTAAATAGACTTAAAACTAAAATTAACGGTATACAGAATCAAACGTATATATGTATAATTTTTTGACATCTCATCTAGCTCTAGTGATTCAAGAACAAGATTTCTAAATTGGTTCATATATATAGAACTTCCAAGAATTTGAGTAGTGTGGTTGTCAATAATGGGTAGAATTGGTGAATGTTACATGTGTGTAAAGTGATCACTTAAACCAGCCTATGACGGTCGTCAGCCCGGTAAATGCCCAGACTTCCATATTCTTCTTCATCTTTGATGAGATGTCAAAAAATAATATGAAAATAACTCCTTTAATTGGAGATTATCCCGATTTTGTGAACAAGTATTTGGACACACTCAAAATGTTGTTAATAATATGTTTTTAGAATCACATGAAAGAAAATCTACCAAAAACCTCTATTGATCAAAAAAAAAATTTTTTTTCGCAATAAAATGGTTCAACCTACTTTCATTATCTATTGTCATTAAAATTATAAACTAAAAGTAAATTAATTTTTTTTCTTGAATGTTTTTCGCAGGTACTTTGTGGCACATTTTATAAACCTTGTAAAATAAAACGACATTGTTTTGAACAATTTTTTTTAAAGTGGTTAAAAACAAAGTTGTTTTATTTTATAAAGTTAAAATGTTAAATTTCTATTCATAAGTAGATAATGAAAGTGTGGCACATCTGAAATAGATCGCTACATACAGCCATGTCATATTTGATTGCAGTAACAATTTTCTTACATTATAATTTATTTTTATTTTTTAAGATTTGAAAAATGTTCCTCTTGGCACGAGAAAACTCAATGACGGCACATTATTTTTATTAGTTATTGCTTTTTATGTATATGATGAAATAAATCAATATAAATATATAGACAATAACAAAATGCAAAAAGATTTGGTCCCGGATTTTGTTCCGTGACCATATGTATAAATGCATAGTAAATAGACACATGATATTTTTACACACACTATGGATTTGTGTGTTCATCCGAAAAAAATGGGTCGGAAAAAGGTGTTTTTAGTGTCAACTCGGAGATTTATGGTGTTAAAGGGATTTTGACCAAAATGACCTTTTAATAAATTTAAAAATAAAGACAGAATTTGTAGGAGTATTTGACATTTACCCAAGTACGTTGCTGTAACTGTAAAAACATTGATAAATATGTGTTATTTAAATAAACAAAATTAATGGAAAATTTACTGTCAAAATTATAATTGAACTTATGCATAGATAAAATTTTATTGATTGATTCGGCAATCAGTTTATGGTAATATCTTTCTATTTTTAATTTAAGTTTCACTTAATCAGTAAGTGTATAAGATGTGTGATTTTAAAGCGTGTCGGGTGTGGTTAGTGTCGCGAACTCTTAAGTCAAAGTTTCTCGGTTCGAACCCACTCTACCACAGTTTGGTAACTATTTCTTATTATGAGCCGCAAAGGCTCATAGAAATAGTATGAAATTGAAATATTAGTGTAAATAATAAAAACACAAATATTAATCTTTTTTTATAAAAAAAATAATAAAATAGTATTGGTCGTATAAATTAAACTTAAAGTAAAATAATTTCATTGATTGATTCGGCAGTCACTTTGAGGTAAAATCTATGCATTGTTAATTTAAGTTTTACTGAGTAAATACCACTCTTTCTTAAAATCTTTTGTGACATTCCGCATCAAAATATCTCGTTAAAATCCGCATTAAAATCTTTTGTGATATTTCGCAACAAAATGTTACGAAATACATCGAAAAACGTGTTACAATAAATTAAAAGAAATACATGTATTTACTTAGCAAAACATACAATAAAAATTAAAAAATATATATTTTAATGGAGTTAAATAAAATGCTTTGAAACAACTTTGTCTACATGATTTACGTAATATTTCAAGATTTGTATATTCGAATTCCACGAAAAGTTACCTATTAAAAAGTGTTTTATTATTATGTATTTTCATTTGAATGATCCATCACCCTATTCTGAAAAAGTAATAAAACAACAAAAAAAACCTTGTGAAAATATATGTCGTGAAAGAATACTTCATCCGCAATAAATTAAAAAAGTTTTGAAAAATCCTCCGGGATAATTAACATAATCTCCTGGTACGATGTAAGCTGTCATTTTTCCAGGATTATGAAAGGAGTTCTGAAAGTTGAGCCTATGTTTTGTTAAATCTTTCCAAAAATAAAGGGCCTTCACAATACACAAAATTTCCTCAAAGTAATATAATATTACATCCCTTATAATGCTCCCTTTCTTCCGAATGACTGAACAAAAGAAAAACAAATTAATTAACGTACGTAAAACGGTTTCCAAAATCCAATGAAATAAAGGTCTGTAAGAAATAAATGTTATTCTGTACATTTTTTCCTAAGTTTGATCAATAGTTATAAAATTTAAATATTCCTCATAGATGATAGGTGTTAAAATGGTGACATAAAGAAGAAATGCAACGCTGAAATAAGCATTATCGATCAAATTAAGAAAGGTGTGTTGAGATGGTTTGGGTATCTGAATCGAATGAGTGAAGAAAGAATAGTAAAACAAATTTACGAGGCAAATGTGGTCGATAATAGAAGGAGAGAAAGAACAAGGAAAATGTGGAATGATTTCAAGCACTTGAAAGTGGTCAGGTCAGTCCGAAAGTTATGAGTGCAAGTATGAGAAGATGCATGGATGTGGAAAAGGGGCGATAATTGTGTGCAAGGACAGATTGGTGAGGCGTTCTATTCTCTCTACCTGCCAGTGAACAAAAAAACACATTAAAAGACCTAAAAAACCTAAACATATTTGAAAAGCTCTTATTATAAAAGCTTTTATTATATCATTTAGAGGAAAAATATTAACAGCTAAATATTATAAAAATTAACGATTTTAATTTTATTAAAACAATTCATTAAAATCTAATGATAAGATACTGTTTGTATTTAATTTCAACTTGGAAAGGGCTTATAAAATGAAAAACCACTTTATCCCAAAATTGGCAAAGCCCTTTTACCAGTTTTTACATTATTGAAACGATTTTCAATTTATCACTACCCATTTAACACAATGCCGATGAATGGGATTGGAATCATTGTAGAATTCATATTGTGTAAAACGTGAAAAAATTGGTAGGCACAGTTAAAGTGCCTTCATATCCGGGCCGGTAATTGAGATAGAAAGGAAATAGGAAGTTGCGTGTATCCTCGATCGAGGGAGGAAGTAAAAGGTTCCGCTTTGCGGGACTCAAATCATTAGCACCGCTGAAAGTATTGAAAACCGACCTAAAATGGCTACTCGCGCTGCTTTATAGGTTGCTGTATCACGTAATAGAATGGGAACGTATTTCAAAGTTAGCGACTCTCTATTTTAGTGGGAACGTTGTTAACAGGGCAAGAACCGGAATTTGGAGATGTAACCTTTAAATGTACGTTAACCCGCTCATGCCCAATCGGGGGGTTTTATGGCACCGTGTGGTTTCTTTTATTTTTGCGAAAAAATGTTTGTAAATATTATTGTAAATGTGTTTTTCTGTAATCACAAGTATCTTCTTTGATAGCGTCCATCAAAAGATGTTTTTAGTTTAAAAAAATATATATATTTACTATTTTATTTTATACCTACACATATATGAGTACATTTCACATCACCTTTAATATATCTTTTTAATAATCATATTTTTCTAAACTTGAAGACAGTTGAATTATTTATAAACATTAAACGTTAAAATATCTAATACAGAATGATATTTTTTTAAATCATTTGGTTTAAAATACACATGCTTAATTAAATTTTATTTCTCTTAGTACAAAACATAATTTTAATAACACGTTTTATGCATAATTTTCAATCATTTTACATGAAAAATAGATAGATATTACCACTAATTGACTTCCGAATCAATGAATAGAAATAATTAATGAATTCATGCATACCTGAAATTCAATAAATCTGAATATTTAATCACAAAATAAATAATTTAATAATAATTTTCTTATTCATCGAATCGACAAAAGTCAATCTTAAGATTAAGAATAGTAAAATCATTTAACCCAGCCATATGCCAAGTCGTTAGTCCTGGAATCCTCAAACAAGAACTTTCCATCTTCTTTCGCAAAAAAGCGATAGATGTCTCATCTTATTTAACATATCACTCACTCCTTTAAACATTGTCATATATAAAAAATCGTAAATTTTCTGTTGTGCATGATTTCTGAATGCCCAGAAAATGTACTACATCCCAGCAAATGCGGCATATTTTTAACTTAATATTTACCATTTTTATTTTATGTATTACTTAGTAAATACCACTTTTTCTAAAAATTATTTACTAAGTAATACATTAATTAAAAATGTTTACATTTTATCACACAGTGACTGCCGAATCAATCAATGAAATTAGTATTTTTCCACTACAGGGAAGAAATTGTTATTTTTGCATTAAGAAAAAAAAGATATTGTTTAATTATTTTTAAACATACTTAATATTTTTCAAATGGAGAAAAAAATCAGGTTTTACCATAAAAAATCCTGTTTTTCCTTTTTTAGTTTGGAACAAGTAAAATTGATTACTCGTGGTAAAATTTACCCGTACTACAATTTAGGTGTTAACACTCAATTATTTGTGTGAAGGGTTTAGGAACAAGAATCGAATTTATTTACAGCGTTTATCCGTGAATTTGTGGAATGTGGTTTAGGTAATTACACCAAATTACGGAGGTACGGACCGAAATTATTATCCACTAAGAGGTTTCACCAAAACGTTCTTTATTCATCTGTCAACGGAGATCGGAAATACAAAATTAAGCAAATCAACCTGTCATACCATTTAATCGTCGAAATTAACACATATAATTAACATTTAATACTTCGCTTAAAATTTGAGATAATTTTGCCGTTAGATATAATTAAGTATGTTTTTTTTTTTATAAAATACAAAATATACATTTTGTATATAAAAAGCATTGATAACTTTGTGGTATGGTAATAAAACACTTTCCTTATCATCCATTGTTTACTTTGTGTAATACCACTTTTTTAAACAATTATTTGTGACTACCGGTTTTGGAAAATTATTATTATTATTATTGACAATCACAGTATTAAAATTCTTGGATTTTCTAGATATATAGATTAATTAAACTCAATATAGAGTTCTTGAACACGATAGTCTACACGAGAGACAAGCTTTTTATTAAGCAAAAACTCATTCATTTGTATGTGATGTCCGAATCCTGGATTATATTCACTAATTTAGGGTAGTTTATGAATATGTCGTCGAAATCAACACATACTGCCTTTACCTTTTCTTAATTATTAAAATTGTAAGTTAAATAAGAATCTTTTTCTTCTAATAATAAATAAATATTTTATTGTTTATTATTGAAATGCTTTATTTTTTATGTGTATGTGACTTATCACTGCAAAATGTATTTGATAACATCCTGGACGGGTAAAATCAATAATAATTAGAAGCAAAAAATGCTCTATTACTTTTGTAATTTTAGTCGTGTTTTAATACCAAAACGCTACCAGATGGCGCTAGGTGTCTACATACACAGTACACGGTGACGGAAACCCGTGGGCCTCGCAATCCATCATATAGCCCGGCACACTCATCAAATATTACAATCTACATTTTGTTTGGTATATTATGTTTCCTTTATACTTGTAGGTTCGCGTACACGGTACCACTGAACCGACGGCCATATCCTAAAAACACAAATACTGACATTTCAACATCTAAACAAAGATAAAGATGGAAATGTTTGTGTGAATTTATGTGTGTATTTAGAGGGTACATCCGTCATAAGTTTGTTTTAAAGTATGATCTAATCCTTGGTCACAAATTTTGGTTTCTCCACTTAGGGGTTGACTCCGAAGTGAAGAGAACTTGTGAAGAAGAATTTGGATTCACCTAAAATGTTACAAATATTGAAATTTGTAAATATAAAAATATATTTTTATTGAATTTTTTTTTATTGCCAAGATAAATCGATTTTTTGAAATTCTATAAAGATACAGTGAACAGAAAAAATATATTTACAAACATTTTGTTTAATTAAAAACTATTTCGTTAGGCCAAGTAGGTATAAATAAAGAAATTCTTCACATAAGTATGTATTGTTTACTTGAATATATTTACTTTAATATGCTTACTTGAACTTTCTTCTGATTTATCAAATTTGGTATTTTACATTATGATTTTTTTATTAATACTGAAAATTCGTTTTGCGGATTGTTTTTTTTTCTAAATGATATTTTATTTAAAATATTATATTTACGTTTCAGTGATGTTGGGCCACCGTACCTTACTCATATATTTTCTACTCTCAAGGGACTTGCATACTAGATCATCTATTCTATAGCCAAATCAGCTCAAACAAACTTTTTCTTTCTGATATCATAAACGAAGTTTATAACTGTACGAAAAAATACTAGGAAATGAATTGATTATTCAAATTGAATATTTCTTTTTTTTTCAATGTAACCAATGGTTTTATATAATATGTCGGCAAACCAATATACAATATACATTTTGCAAAAGCAGAAAAAGTAAAAAACAGATTTTTCTTTACATATATTATTATTGTATTTTAATAAAATAATAACCCTTAAAGATACTTAGTTATTTCACCCCTCAAACCAATGGCCGATTTTTTATAAGCTGGTTGGAGGGGTGGTAGTTTAATGTAAGTACACTTTTCTTATAATAAATTACGTTTAGTATCATTGAATACGTAATTCATAAAAAACATAGGTTTCTAAAAATTATAAATAAATCACAAAAAAAATAGTTTATAAAATATCAAAATTGTATCACAAAACATTGAATTAAAAATATTATTAATATAAACAATAAAATTTAAAGGTTTATAAATATTTTAAATACGATCACCTAAAGGTCTAAAAAAACTAATCAAATGTGATTTTTTAGAACACGACGTTAAAATTTATTAAATTTAAAGGAAAAATAAGGTGGAAAGTTGATTAAAATAATTAAATATTTATTTATATTTTGCAAGATAATTTATTAATATTTTAATACAAAACAAAGAAATGTGGCATGTAAATTCATTTAACAACATTTTTTTATGTCGTATCGAAATATTAACAAATTATCTAGCAATATTTTAATTAATTTATGTATTAAAATGTAGGTTTTCAAAGACACCATACAAAAACATTCTAGTTCTATAAGGCAGCCGACTTAATAATTTGACGTCACTGACATGCACCGTACAAAAAAATTTAAATGACTATAAAATACAGACTCTACGATGAAATGAAGGCGTTCAAAAGATACATTTTATATAAAATTATCATTTGTTGGTTTGAAAATTTACAGAAAAAAACGATAATAGCTTGGGGTGCATAGTATCAAATTGTAGAAGTTTAAAAAGCAGGCTTTAAATTAATTTCAAGTCACAAGATCGGTGTTTTTTGGGTAATTTATAACCTTCTCGATAGTACAGCCAAAATAAAATCAATCGCTAGAAATCGGAATTTAAGCTAGTCAAAAAATAATTGAAAAGCCTACACATTTGTTTTTATTAATCCAAACTGATAGCTTATCATTTTATTGAAAGCAAAATCAGCATTTTCCATACAAAATACGTTTTCACACTCACACATCCGAGCGTAATCGAAAAGTTATCTCAGTCACGAAATTTATTTCGGTTATTTATCCGACATTTGATTCATAAGCCTTTTCTTGATAGGGTACAATGAATACGTCATCGGGATATTTCGCCCCAGTGAACAAAAAACCCTTTCCGTCCACTAAATTTCAACCCTTCGACCCAAAGTACGCCTCCAATGGGTTAGAACCACACACATGCGAATTTCAGGAAATATTTCGGAATTAATCATATAAGTTCCGTTTAAGACCATTCGTTACGAACCAATGAGTTTTAGCAATTTGTTTTTTTAGAAACGTCAAGTATATTTTTTGTATTTTTTTCTATTATGTATTTATTGTTTTTAATTATGTTATATTTTTTAAGAATGCCAATAATCTTCTAAGTTGATATATTATAAATAAAAAACATTTTGAGTGTGTCCAAATACTTGTTTTTACATTCTTTTTTGACATCTCAACATAGATGAGGAAGAATATGGAAGTCAGGACATTTACAGGGCTTATGACCATCATATGCTGGTTTAAGTGATCACTTAACACACGAACAACATTCACCAATTCTACCTATAGGTAGAATTACGGGGTAAAATTATGAATGGGTAGAAGCCTTGTAAATGCCCAGATTTCCATATTCTTCTTCATCTTCATCTTATATATAATCTTACTAGATTTTTAAGTCCTATTCGTATCTCAATGCTGCATATAGCAGAATATTATTATCAATAGGGTACTGCATCGTAGTGACGCAGTGTTATCTTGATCGTTACTCACATGAAGGCAAGGTGATCACTTATGCGCTTCAGGCACCAACCCAGGGTAATATCAAATAAATATAAGGAATCATGTAAAGTCACTAATATTTATTTTTACCCCTTCCTGGCAAGGATATAATCGAACCCGGCATAGTAGATCTCCAGCATAGTAGATAAACATGTTTAACTAACATGACACCACACAGGCGAAGTCCTTAGTAACTCCTTAGTGGAACTGAATCCAGAATTTGTGAAGAAAAAAATTAACACTTCCAAATATTGTTTAAAATACATATTTTAAAGCAAGGTGAGAAATTTCTCGTTATTTTATCAATTATTCAAATCGAAAAAGATTGTTTTAATATTTCTTGTGTTTCACATTTTCTGAAATCTTTTTAAAGAGGTTTAAAATTAAACCGATTTTTAATTGAATATTATGAAAGTAATTCATTCTCTTAGTTATTATTGAAAAAGGTTTTTGCCTTGTGAATAAATATCTTCGGTCCAAGACGAAGGGGATGTGATGATTACCATAAATTTACAAGTTAATATGGAACCCGAGAAAGGGTTGGAAAACTTTACCCTTCATTAATAGCACTGAATTAGAATAATTATTATATTTTAACCCCTTAATAGTAATTTACCTATATTTTGTGAACTTATTGGAACTTGATTTAAACATCGCTCAAAATTCTTCAGTCAAATGAATCGTGAGTTTGTAAAGGTGCTTTTAAAAATAAAACATAGACTGTACGTTATATCATATGTTATTTTAAAACAATGCTCACGAAAATGAAAAAAAAATGCATGTATATTTTAACACACTGGATTACTCACCCTTTGAATGATACAATTTATCAATACCATTTACATAAAAGATGGATGTCTTAGCATCCTAGGGCTTACGGCTAGCTTAAGTGAGTATATTATTGAGCGTTTGTATTGTATTAATTTTTGAATAATTGACTATTGATTGCATTGATTTCAATATGCAGTGTTGTTGGATTCCTGTCATATGCTATGAATTAAATGAAAAAAAATTTAGTATGGCTTATAGTGGCGCCTCAAATTAAGAATTTTGTAAAGTATAATGCTTTCCTCCGTTCGCCGACGTAGTGTAATTGTCAGCATTCTCGTCTACCGTTCTGGAGGTCCCGAGTTCAATTCCCAGGGTGGGGGGGTAAATAAATATAATTGATTTATCACTGTAATATTTATTTAATTTTACCCTGGACTGGTACCTGAAGCGGACCCCTGATCACCTTTCCTTTATGTGTTCAAGGTAACACTGCATTTTTTTATGATGCAGTGCCTTTTGCACCATCGGGTGCAGATAAGGATTTGAATTTGAATTTTAAGCTTACTCCAATAGAACATAGATGAGATACATTCCAAAATAGTTCCTAAATGATGTACAAAACCGTAAACGTTACACAAGTGCATAATGTGATCACTTAAGCCAGCCAAACGCCAAGTCGTATGTTTTGGGAAACTATAACTTTTCTTTTTTTAAAACAAAATATGTTTCATCTCAAGTTAAAACACCTAAAATAAAATTAATTTTACAATTCTCTTCAACAGTATATTTTTGTGGCAAACACAGAATTAAAAGCTAAAAAGCCTTTCGAAAAGCTAAAACCAATTTTATAATTGACTTTTTAAATCATGGCGATTTTAAAATACAAGTGGGAAAATCCGAATGTTTGCCTCCGATTCGAATTGAAGACTAAATGGATTATTTTTTAACACGAAATTCAAATTCATTTTTGCCATCGAATAATATTGTAAAGAAAAAATGTAGTAATCCGTTCATAGTTCATTCGAATCTCCATTGTTTTGTTGCTGACATGACATGGTTTGATATTTTACAGACTAAAAATGCAATTTTATGTTTTACTTACTGTATATTATATAACTCTTTACATATCGCTCACTTCTTTCAACAACAATTTTAAAATGTAGTCAAATGTATTAAAAATAAATATCAAGCCACTTATTGAACTTTTTACTATGCAACTGATCTTTGTAGGTAAAACATTTGTTTATTTTTCCATTTGAAAAATATTTAGTTTATTTAAAAAAATAATTATACAATAGCTTTTCTTCAAAATGCAAAAACAACACTTTCTGCTTTGTAGCGGGTAAATATTAAGTTGAAAATGTGCCTCTTTTGCTGGGATATAGTTATATTTTCTGGGCATTCCGAAAACATGCACAACTGAAAATTAACGATTTTTGATAAATGACGTTGTTAAAAAGAGTGAGCGATTTGTATAAATGTAATATATGGTTTAAAAGCTCGTCTTTAGTATGCACATTTTAAATATAGATTTTAAAATTTTAAAATCATTATCGTTGTGATTTTTTTTTAATGTGACGTTTTAATGTGTAAAATATCTCTGCTCGTTTTTAGTTTGGATTTTAAATCATTTTGATTTTTTAAACATATTTCTGGTATTCACTGAAAATCACCGAAAACCTTGAATTGGTAAACAAACTTACCATCCAAAAAGTAATTCGTGTAACTTTGATGTCAATTGAATTGTACATTTTTAGTACCGTGTGATTTCGCGATTTATCACTGTTTCTTCATGATTTCAATAAAGCTCAATTTATTAAATTCAAATGACAGGATCACTAATTAGAAATGGGTACTGTTGCATTATTTTTTTAATGTCATACTTCATCGCTGAATATGATAATATGAAAATGTGAAAATAGCCATCGAAATTGCAACCATAATATCAAGCTATTCCGCGAAATTGCTTCAAATATTTTTCCATTAAGTAAGTACTTCGGCAAACGTGATTTTAAACGTTTTTTGTGATATTTTAAGCGTTTGAGTGCAATTATTTTTAAATATACTAAAATATATCACTTATTCGAAGGCACATTTTTTTTTGGAAAACCGTTTCCTTTTTACAACGTATGTAAGAACCTATTTGTGAATTTTTATAAAAACATAATTGGTGCGATATTTCTTGTGACTTAAATTGAATTTCAAACACATTAATAATCAATGCATTAATAATGCATGTTATTTTTTCAATAATATACAAATTCTATAAAAAAATATTGGTACGTCAAAGTCAATAATGCATCTGCTACATTTATACCTACTTATAATTTAATCAAATATTTTTTTTTCAAATGATAAAGCAATGAAACTAAATAATCAGTTTATTGAAAAAAAATCAATTAAAAATATCTCGCAATAGAAATATCTAAATAAATATTTTTTTTAAATTTTGTAAACATTAAAAAAAAATCTAAATAAAACATTTAAAACCAAACAAGAAATAACGAAAATAAATACAAGTTCTACACAAAGTACATGTTATCTCGCTGAGATCCTAATAGCTACTATAGAAATATATTAATATCAATCAATCTCTGATAACTTCAGGTACCTACGTACCTCAGAAAAACACAAGGTGTATAATAAAAAGAAAATTATGAGAAAAATAAAAACCAAAACTTTTCCATTAAACGTTCAAGTCCACACAACAATGTTAAGAGTGGATATGAGAGAATATAAGATACATAATGCAACTTTGCAAAGTTTTATAACACTCTTTACGGGATACTGTACAAGGGTATTCATAATTTCCATAAAATTTTCTTTGTGATAAAAACACTGACCGTAGTTCATTCTTGTTATAGTAATCGGTATAACTCGTAAAATAATAATTTTAAAAAATCAAGCAAAAGTGGATAGGTAAATCATTTTAAAAAGTTTTTTCCTTCAATTTCATACTTTATTATTTAATTTGACTCCCATTGACATCAGTAAAACAGAAACGAAGAAAGATTTCATGTTCAAATTGTACTGTATAAAAAAATATATATATTGCATTTTTTTACCCTTTGTTTTAACATATACGTACATAGATAGAGCTGTACTTACAACTACCGACTAACAACTTACTACCTGGACTGGAATTAAAGTAAAAGAATAAAGCATTAACAAAGTACTACACAAAGAGTACTTTAAGTATACTTTTCTCGAATTTTTACTTCTAACGAATTTACACTTTAAAATTGGGTTTCGATTACTTTTGTTGGAAATTTTAAGTTTATCAAATACTTGTATCTCCAGATTTTTTTACCGAAAAAAACTGAAATGATCTGTTTTCTATACTATAAGTTAAAGTGATTACTTTAGTATGGAATGTCTACCCAGGACCGGAATCACTTAGTCACGTTTACTTCCGTACAAAATCGATTCCCTGGGGTGATATCGAAATAAAAAATTAACGAATTAAAGTAGATAGGGTTTTTTTTTTAGCTTGACTAAGCAGTGACACACTCTCCTGTACTGATATACACTCCTGGCTTGCATGCCCTCCGATAACGTAGTCTTTTGATACCACCAGATTTTAGGTACTGATTGATCTGGTCGTGCCAAGTCTTTTCGGGTTTTGGTCGTTCCTATTTTGTCACGTGTCTTTACTACCATTTAAAATGTCTGAATCCACCCTCGCTACACTATATATTATATTGTATATAAGTAACAGGACGGACATTAATACGTGGTTTTTCTTCCTTCAACAGGACTACCCAGTTAACACCTCAATTCCGTTTTGATATCTCCCCAAAGGTTAGCTTAATTTTCTTGTAATCTAGAAGGTAATGAGTTAAACTTTTTCCGGAATTACCATTCTTCTATTAAACGAGAAACGAAGAAAAGTTTTTCAATCGCAGAGAAACGTGCCCGCTCTTGTTGCCTCTTCTCTCTGCTCTAGTATCTATTTCTTGCTAACTTTCCTACAAAGAACTACTCATTTCGATTGATAAACACGTAGTTTGCCTTGTAACTTCAGCTTTATTTGCACAGAAAACTTCAAGTTAAGTAAAATAAAATTGGTTTTCAAAGAAATCTATTTTTGATAGAACTATGATTTATTACAGAAAATCATGCCTGTATAGTCTATAAAATAGTATTTCTTCAACAAAATACTAATTGAACACCATCAATTTACAAGAAGTATTAATGATGTTTTTATAACATCATTTCACAACATTTTGAGTTCAAAATCAGGGTTTCTCCACTTACATGGGAGTAATTTTAACATTTTGACATCTCAACACACATGTGTAAGTTATAATATAAAAATAAAAACCTCAAAGGGGGGTTCTAAGATATGTTTATACTCTAAAAACTGTTGCCCGTTTTAATAAATGTAATATTGTTTCATGTGCTTAAATTTAAAACTCCGTTATGGTTGTTGTAATGTAACATATGATGCTAGCTTTTTTGTCACCAGTAACTCTGTTTCATGATATATAGTATTTTAGAAATGCCTCAACATGCTTTTTATGCCTTCAAAAATCAAGTTTTTAATATCTTTACTAAAACAATTAGTAACCATTTTTATAGCATCGTTTTTTTTATATTAATTATCGTTTGTTCTAGAGGGTCAAATAAACATTTTAAATCTTAAGTTTACTGTTCTGGGAACATAAATTGACATTCAATTACTTTTAAATATCCTTAGATTTCTATGAACAACGCAAAGGTTCGTTAAAGCAAAAAGCCCACTCTAACGGCAGAATCTATAGTTAACCCTAAGTGGCCGTCATTAAGTGCAGAGAAATTCCCATGATAAGACTCATACCAATCTCAATTAGCGTAATACTCATCCCCTTCTAGGTATTGCCCACCCTATCATGAGAACTCGAATTCACTCAGTCCTTGATTATACACTACCCTGCAACTTCCAGAAACATCTTAGCTTCTTCACTGGGTGGTTCTCGTTCCCATTTCATCGAGGTTTTAAAAAACTCTAGTAAAAATACATGTCATTGAGATTTTACCAATTTTTATTATTTATTTGGATTATTTATCAGCGAGATAAATAATCCATTACATTACAAATATCTTAACTTGAGATGTAACATTTATCGTTCAAATGAAAGAAGATGGTAGTCTGAATTTTCCAAGGCCTACGACCTGGAATTTTACCTCGCATAATTGAACACTCAACACACTTATGTAACCTCCACCATTCTGTCTTTTATAAAATATCAAATCCTGAATTTATCCGGAGCATTGGTCTGTATGTTCCCGATAGTTACCTTAGACAGCTTCGGCATAGATTGTTTCACATTTATATATATAAGACTAACCTACCAATGGTCATGCCTGTAGGAAGAGCTACCGCTATGTTAAACAATATCATACTGGATAATGATATGTTCCATGTGTCTGAAGGAGTATTCCGAAGTGGGATTCTTATACATCATTAACAAGAGCCTTGTTGCTCAATTTTTTAATTTATGTTTTTTTTTTATGTATACGCCTTAAATGTTTGTTTGTAATGTATATATATATATATACATATATATATATATATATATATATATATATATATATATATATATATATATATATATATATATAAATATATATATATATATATATATTTATATATATATATATATATATATATATATATATATATATATATATATATATATATATATATATATATATATATATATATATATATAAACATACATATATATATATATATATATATATATATATATATATATATATATATATATATATATATATATATACATATATGTATATATATATATATATATATATATATAAATATATATATATATATATATATATATATATATATATATATATATATATATATATATATATATATATATATATATATATATATATATATTAATTATTGAATTAATTTAATTTAATTGATTTGAAAATCAAATGATCTAGGAGCTTTTTTGTCCACTATATACTTTACATATATTGTTTGGGAGAGAAAGCCTTAAATGTCATTGGAAAATTTAACATGTTTCAGTTTTCAACAGTTGATTTTACACAATCTTTTTTTATTTATTCTCTCACACTTTTTTTTCACTCTACGGGTGATATATCGATATTATATGTGGGTGTCTCAATTTGAGATAAAACATCCATCGTTTATAAAAATGAAATCTGAACATCCCAGGGCTTATTTTACCCACACTATTTTACCTACTTCATTAAGGGTATTATTACAAGAAGGTACTTTATTTAATTTGTTCCAAAAATCGTGCAGGATTTTCAGATCATGAAAGGGAACCAGGAACCGCGCTGTAGCGATATTTACGTTTTGCACCACGCTGAGTGGAAGGCATTATAAAATACGTAGGTACTTACCAACCTAACTCTCTTAAATATCTTAGAAGCGGTACGTTTTTCAATTAAAATCAAAAGAAAATTATGTTTTTGTTATTTATTTTATTTTGTTACAAAAAATATTACAATTAAATATATTTGCTAGACATTTTAACTTTTTATATACCTTGATACTAGTTACCCTGTTCCTCTCCAAAAGGAGACAAAGCACTTGTGCTTGAAGAGGGACTCGCACTTTTTGTTGATGTTTTTTTACTTACGTATGATTTTCAAAAAAATTTTTTTTTTTTTTTTGTAGGCGTTTATTTTTCTCAATTATTAATTTTAATATCTCAGCATAGATGAAGAAAAATATAGATTTTTGGCATTTAATGGGTTTACGACCTGTCATGGTGACCTGACCTGGCTGGTGATAATGCACGTACAACATTCAACATTCTACCTTGGATTGATAACCACACTGCTCAAATTTCGAAAGTTTTTTTATTTATTTAGTAGAGACCTTAATGGTATGTATGTATGTTAAATTATTTTCGCAATCTTTTAAAACTTGATTTTCAATTTTTGTAAAACTTATATTTTGACCACATATTTAATTTCAAATCTTTTAAGTGTGTAATTTTTTTATAATGATTTATACAAAAATCTGGGTTTTGCCTACATAGAAATTTTTTATACAAACAGATTAATCAAATAAGCATGTATTTTTAAATGTTGAGAATATCTGCAGTTCTTGAATCTAGTCATGTTAATATTAATACTTGCAAAAAGTGGTATTTTTTTTATTTTATTTATTATTTATCCTATAAAATGCTGGATTATTCACGCAACGGATTATATATCAACATAAAACAAATGTTTAAATCATCTCAGACGACGTATCTGTCATTATTATATGAAACTGAGAAACTTACTGTTTTTATATTATTATCGAATTTTAATTTCATGAAAAACTGAAAACGCGCGTTTGATAAACTGTTCCAGCAATGAGAAATAGGGACCACGCAAGTCAATGAGCGCTTCCTTCTCATATCTTAATTGCCCCGGCTGATGAAGAAAATGCCACTTAGTGTGGGGAACTTCTCTTCAATTGATAAATTAAATTTGTTTATCAAACTTGGTTGTGTAGCCATTAATTACCATTTTGTCGTAACGGTAATGTTTATCATTCTGTTCCGCGATAGCCAATTATGTCACTTATATGACTGTGCTTTCAATGAACATAAATTTTTATTTATTGTCTCGGCATTTACTTTGTGGTTATTCAGACCTTATTCAGACCTGACGATGGAAGTTAAGCTTCCGAAACTAGTATTAATAAAGTGAAGTGGTATAAAAATAAATGTTTCCTTAATCATTTAAACATTGCGAGTGTTTTTGCCTAGAATTTTTACTCATGAATTACAAGAAATTATAGTAACTTTAAACATAAAGAGTTACACTCCACTCACAAATAGGTACAGGCTATGAGTTCCATAAGCCGTAGCTAGATTCCAGAGTCACTTGGGCGTTAGGTTTTTTTTAACACACTTGAAAAATATTGTGAACCAAACAAAATTATTTTGTCCATTAAAGATTTACAAACATTTTTTTCTCATTGTTCCAAAAATTGTTTTTCTTTGCGTCAAATAAAGGTGGGCTCTTCTTATCTACAGGAAATATTACTCCCCTTCTTCTGAAACTTAATCAGCAACCTACTTCCGCATGCTGTTTTATAAAACCAACACGGATAACCGAGCGCCTTATGAATTAACTTGATTAAGATAAAAAATAATTACTTTAACTTGTATTTATGAACTTGAGGCGAGCGGATTAAACCACCTTATTTATAAACTACATTTAAAAAAAATATATAAGATGAACACTTGAAGATTACAATTTTTTAACTTTGTTTACTTTTGATATATAGTGAAACTTCTATCGTTTCTAAATGGACCTTTTAAAATAAACCATGAATGCGGGAAAACAACAGATGCGGGATTAAGAAGTCAATACACATGAAGATACAATCGAGTAAAGATACCGTCCTCCCAATCTGCATAACAATGGTTAGGTTAAAATTCTAAGCAGAATACAAACTTTAAATGCAAATGAAAGTATTTATTTAACAGAACCAAAAAAATATTAAAGTTTCTTGGATTCTTAATAATCTTTGATGGACATTTGTTTTTGACTGTTTTATTTCCATAAATCAACAGTATATTTTGGGCTTTGCAAATATTATTTCGGCATCAGTTATTGAATGTGCGTAGTAGAAAGCTTTTTATTTTAAAAAGAGTGTGCATGCTTCTGAAAATAAAAGTACAGGCAGTGGCTCCGCTTCATCAATATTTACCTCTGCTGTATCTGTCAACCTCAAGTCACACAAGCTTCATATATGTAGTTTCTATACCACACGTTGGAATATTGGCGTCAATTGTAACAAAATTGAGAAGAATGCAAAAAAAACAGACAAAATATGTCAAGTGTGCGGCGTGATTCAAACGATGAATGCGGTAAAATGGTATATATATACATATATATATATTTATATATATATTTATATATATATATATATATATATAAATATATAAATATATATATATATATATATATATATATATATATATATATATATATATATATATATATATATATATATATATATATATATATATATATATATATATATATGTGTGTGTGTGTATGTATAAACATATATAAAATATTTGCACTAAAAATCATCACAGATTATAAACACTGCACAAGGAGAGCAATAAAGAGTTCTATTTTACTTTGATAAAGTTATTAAAATTTTCCATTGCATAGTAGTAATAAGACAAACAAGTAAACAATCCTCTTATCACAACGTACTTCGATATATTTTCCCGGAAATTTTGCAAGTTTCAGAGCTTACGAACCTGTAAAAGTGCTTGAATTATCAGAGCATAGCAATACTTGGCGCAAAGCACCCTTAACTTGGATCTTTAAACCGGTACAGGTACACTTTCTGAAGACACAGCGCTGAAACGTGTTTATCCCTGAAACTGAAACAGGACATTACAGGTGATGCCAACATTACGTGGCTATATTACTTTTATCGTCTGAAAACAGCCAGTAGAAAACCGTGAAGCCTCAAATCCTGTAAAAACCTGTTAAATTTACGCAATACGCAAGCATAATTAAATCAGCGCACCTGAAATTCTGATAGATGTTTTGTGTATTGATTTATCCCAATACATTCTTATAAGGACTAAAAAGGTTCGATATATAATCATATTCCTTATCCACGTCCGCATCCAAACGTAACTGCATCAAATTGATGTAATGTTAAGTTGACCGTTAATTTTACTAAAGCAATTTTATCAGTCATGTTCGCCTCCATGATGTAATGGTTAGCGTGTTTAGCTACCATGTTGGAGGTCCCAGGTTCGATTTTCATGGGAGGTGAATATAAATATTGGTGATTTTACACTCACATATTTATTTTATATTACCCTGGGCTGGTCTCCAGAGCGCTGAAGTGATCACCTAGCCTTCATGTAAGTAACGGTGAAGATAACACTGCGTCAATACGATGCATTGCTCTATGCTACATTAGGTGCGGATAAGGTTTAGTTGAAGAAGAAGAAGGCAGTTTTACGCTTTTACAAACACTCTGAGGTAGTTTGGAATATATTATAAATTTTGATATTATTTTTATCATATAAATATTTAACGATGAAAATTTTCAATTTAATTCTTTTATTTTATTTATCAATTTCTTATTAATTGAAGTGTTTTCTTCATTAAAAGTAATCAAATTTACTTATACTTGCAATGTTTGTTGCACTCACTCTGTTAGTCAATATTTTACAAATTACAAGTTTGTCGTAAATCACAATTGTTTTAATTTTAATTTAATTATAATGTGGATGGATTTCGATACTCACAACTTTTTCCTCAAAATGCATAAGATTTATCAGTCTTAGTGAAGAAGAAGCTGTTTTATTTGAAACCGGTCAATTTAAAAACAAAGTAATTTTTAGAGTTTTATTAATTTATATCTGACAATAAAAACAATTTATAGTTAAATAAATGTAGATACATTATGTATTCCTAAATGCCAATAGACAAACTCGACCATATGAAATGAACCACGATTTGAATCAGAAAAAACATTTTTAGGAAGTGTTTCGCAGAAAGATTGTGCCAGAAAGTTATCTAACCGAGAAAAGAGGAGAAAAGGATTTGAGAATAGCAATTTCTAAAGCACACGTGCATAACCACACATTGCCATACAAAAATATCCACACACATATAAATAAAAGGTAGCATCTCAAATGAAATGAAGATATATTTATTTACGTATAAAGGATTTTATGAGGAGTGAAAGAGAGAGAAAGAAAACCAATATCCGCACCCCAATGGTGCATAGGGCACTGCGTCATATGAACGCAGTGTTATCTTGATCGTTTTCACATGAAGAAAAGGTGATCAGCCCTCTGCTTCAGGTACCAGACCAGGATAATATTGAATAAATATTACAGTGAGAAAAATGGGGAGAGAGAAAGATAAAGCAATTTTTTTTTTTAAAAAATTTATGTATCAACAGAAAATAAAAAATAACAATGTTTTTAAGAATTTGACAATATATATTTTTTTGCAAATATTGAATGTATGAAAATGTAAGGAATCAAGGTATGTTAGTGACATATTGGTGACAGCAACATAGCAGCAATCGTAAGCAAACGCATTCTGGATTTATCTCTCCTTGAAACCAGTCACTCACTTAGATCTAACTAGTAATATTTTTTTTTATAATTAACCAAAGTCAAAGTGCTAGTGAGCTTTACTACTCATATTTTGCTACCTTATTACATAACAGGAAACGAAGCGTGAAGTTGACAAAAGAAGGGTTGAAAGCAGACTGAATGCAGACGAAATCCGATCTCTAAGACAAATGTGTGAAACGATGTATGATAAATGTTCGAATGGTGATAAAAGGAAAAATGCAAAGCTGAGATAAGCTTTAGAGATAAAATTAAAAAGGTGATTCGGGATAGTTTGGGCATGTCAATCGAATGAGTACAGAAAGAACTTCTGAGGCAAATATGTTTGGTAATAGGGCCAAGGAAAACTTGGCATGATCAAGCATTTAAAAATTCTTGAAAGTGATCAGATCAGCATTTGGAATAATCGGCTGGTATGCGTGAGAAAATTTATGAATTTGGAAGTTGTTTATCTTCATTAAATAATTCAATGATTTCAAAATGGTTATTGTTTAAGATAAAAAATAAATCCTTTTTTTTAACAACTCACATTATATTTACTCAATTTAACTTACTGATTACAGTAGTATGTTTCAATAAAGTAATACAAATTATACATTCATTCAAACATTAAAACAAAATTTTATAACAATTTCGTTTAAAAAAATGTTTCCTGAGGTATCAAAATAAAGCTAATGTTAAAAATTCCATCTTTTTTGCGAATTCGTGCTTAATTTTTATTTTTTAATACAACAATGTGCGCATGGGAGAAGAATGGAACTAACTGGACTTCCCAACATTGCATTTAACGCCAACCCCAAGGTAGACGACTCCCATGAAGACCACCAAAGAGATGGATGTGGACGAGCTGAGAATGGACATCGTAGGAGGCTAATTCCTCTTTGAAACGCGCCACGAGTCCTACGACAAGAAAAAAAAGAAGAAAAAATAAAACAATTTTGTAACATAAAACCTCCTTAAGTGAATAATTGTTTTTTTACGACAGTAGACGAAAATAAATTGATTCATTTTTATTTCTTATTCCATCCTACTTCATTTAGAGTACTTACCATAGTGATTTTAATGGCAAAAAGAACAGTCCATAAAATACTACATTTCGTTTCACCAATTAAAATAAACGAGTTTTTAAATTCTGTTAAACGAAAAAAATTAAACCCTCAAAGTATTAATTTAAATATATAACTCCACTTTCAAAAAGCGCTGAACCGAGGAACTTTATAAATTAAACCTTAGTAAATGGACTGTCTTATGGTAGTGAAACAATTTTTTCGGCCGCCTCACCTTCTTTCTCTTTCATTAAAGTATGAAATGCGAAAAGCGGTAAAATTAAATTTTAATAATAATTTTCCTTAGATAAAACGAATCCCAAAGAATTTCAAAGGTCGAAAGTTGGAGCGAGCCTTCAAAAAAGTCAAACGCCTGAATATTCATAAATGTGCTTCACGGGCTACAGAAAATAATGTAGGTATAATATTCAACTCTGTTGCTGAAGTTTTAAATGAAACTTTCAGTGTACATTACTTTCGTTGTGACTGTAAATAAATTAACATCTGACAACGACAGTCTTCCTAGTTTTCATCCGCTGCAACCCGCGATATTTTATCTGAAAGTGCTCTATAATTTATTCAGATGTCTTTGCACCGCATTTAAAAAGCTTTCAAGCGTTATTAAATATACAAGCCCAGTTTATTACTCCGCTAAACATCGTAATAATAATTGCTTTCTCTTCGATCAAAGCTCCTAGAAATTCAATCTCATTTTTCACTGCGAATGAAACGGATCTCAAATCTTGGAATAACTTAACGCTAACATGCATAGTTTCCTATTAAAAACTTTTAATCCTGCGTAAAATACAAACCTACACAATTGTGTAGATTTTTTATTTATTGTTTTGGCATTTACTTTTTGGTAAGGCATGATGAAATTTTAAAAGAAAAACACTTGATTTCTACCTGTTTGAGTTATATTTATTTAAATATAAAGACTTGTTTCCGAATCAATGCTTTCATCTAGAGTTGTAAATATAAACAGTTTATATTTAGACCTGAAGATGGAAGCAAAGCTATCGAAAATAGTCGTTATAATTAAATGAATATAACTCAAGTGTGTAGGTTTCAATTTTTAATGTTTTTCATCTCAATTTACACAGATCTTTTCATTACACAATAGGGGGATTTAAAATCTCACTATAACAATGCGTCACTCGATAACTCGATTACCATTTAAGCAATTGGATCAACATTTGTTTTAATCTTTAAAATAATACTTTAAAATACTTTGGCATTTTTGGTTCAAAATTTTCTAAACGTGTGATTATGAATGATTTTTCGATAAATTAAAACACTTTCAATTTGTAAATATGTTACTTATAATACGTCATTTATCATAAACTACGTATTAATTACAATATTTCTACAAATACTGACTGCGAAACATTCGTAATTTTTAAATACTTCAAACGGGACTGAAACGTTTTCGTTGATGTAGTAAATTTTTAAAAATACATATATTAATATTTACGAGCAGTTGCTTTGATTCGTCAGTTTCAAAATTTTTATTCAGGTTTCTTACGATAAATTGTATTTTGAGTCGTTTTAAAAGCTGTGGAATATTTAATTAATATATCGTTTCATAAATTGCTGTAAGGGTTTTTGCATTCATTAATTTGCCGGTCAATAAGTGGTAATATGTATTCATTTTTACTAGATAAATTATATTTTAAATTGTGGTATTTACCCAGAAAAACTTAAAAAATCAAGAATCTACGTCAAGAGATCGTTTTAAATATAATATGGAAAAAAATTTAACATGCCGAAACACATTCGTTTTTATATCACCGTATAAACAACACTACTCCAATCCATGAATAAATAAATAAACATTTAAATTTGTCTACAAGATACGGAGGTACAGACATCCCTGCGCAATATTTTATGTAAATATACGCGCCACTATGCGAACGGACACATGATATATTTTATTCATTTTGTAGCAATGCCATCATAAAATATACACCCTTATTCCACACTATACCTAACCAGGGGTAACTTTTTTCCAGAACTCAATTTCGGATCTTATCAATATCAGATATGAAGGAAATTCTGAAGCCATGAAGCAGACGACGTTTTAGACGTTTCGCATTTACTTGGATCGATTTTCATCTCATTCCGAGGGGATGAAAGACAAATGTCAGAGTTTTCTTATCCAGCTAGCTGGTCATTTTATCTAAGGGTGTTGAAATATGAGGAAGTACACGAAAAAAACACCCTCAATCTGCCTCTTTTTCAAAATTTCAAATCCAATTTTTCATTTAATATTTCTGTAATTTAAATTACCTTTTTTGAAACGTTTCAGAAAAAGATACTTGAACTTTTTTGTCTTAACCTCATATTATCATCCTTTTATTCATAAGTATTTAGTAGAAAAAACTTAAACATTTGAGATACATATAAAAAAAAAATAAGTCGAGTTGTAATAAGAGTCAGATATTCTTGGTTGGACACCAACTTTGCCAAAACTTGAGTCATATTTTCAAACACAATCTGAATATTATTCTTCTTCTTCTTCTTTTTCTTCCGTCTAGGTTCTCTTGAAGAGCAATTCGATAGCCAGTATATTTTCTTTACAACATTTTGAGTGTGTCCAAATACTTGTTCACAAATCTGGATTATCTCCAATTAAATGAGTTATTTTTTGACAAAGTGGTTGTCAATAATGGGTAGAATAGGTGAATGTTACACGTGTGTATAGTGATCACTTGAACCAGCCTATGACGGCCATCAGCTCCGTAAATTCTTTAACTTCCATATTCTTGTTCATCTTTGATGACATGTCAAAAAACAACAGTCTTTTTTCTTTCATTATATAAACATAGGAGTATCCTCTTCGCTGTCTTCCCCATCTGAATATATCCTTTTTACTTATACGTTATCTGATAATGCCTATCCAAAAAAAGTATGCGATTTAAATCTACGTGTATTATTATAATAAAAATATCTCAAAGCAGATCTTCTCAATTCTCGTTGACATAGAGGGGTTAGAAAATACGCGTTCGGTTATTTTTAGATGATTTTTTCATTCTTTATAATTTCCTCACATTTTCGTCAAAAATATCAAACATGGTTAAATCTAAAATGTCAATTATTACGCTTTAAAGCATGTGTGTATTTTAGTTCTATTCCTTTGATTACGTTTTATGATAAAACATGCTAAAATAACATATTTCTTTTTGTTTTAAAATTATTCGGTCCATGTTTTGTCTAAATAAAAAAGGATTTTTCTCCAAATCATCATACCAGGAGTACAGAATCAAGTAAAAGTGAGCAATATTATTTTTTTACGCATTTTACATACTAGAATACGCATGATAAAAATACCCTTTGTCGGGGACGCTCTCAATTTTTTTATACGAAATCTTTATATATTTGTCATTTTATTACAGAAAAGTGGGAGTTGGTGAGGAAATAATATGCCTATGCTGTGATGGGTTGCGTTCAACAACATTGAACTAAGCCGAATATATATATATATATATATATATATATATATATATATATATATATATATATATATATATATATATATATATATATATATATATATATATATATATATATATATATATATATATATATATATATATATATATATATATATATATATATATATATATATATATATATATATAATATATAAATATATATATATATATATATATATATATATATATATATATATATATATATATATATATATATATATATATATATATATATATATATATATATATATATATATATATACATATATACATATTTATAATCATCGCCAAGCAGTGATAAAAAATGCGCTAAGAGTATCAAAAATGAAGACCCTAAGGACCACATCTGGCAAGAGTCTACGAGATGGACAATAGGATAAGAGAAATATGCGAGAGAAAGAGAAATATCGAAGATGTCGTTAGGTAAGGAACACAACAAAGAAAATGGTATGCTCATGTGAAAAGAATGGAACCATCCAGACTCCCCCACATAGCACTGCACAGCCAACCCCAAGGGAGACGATTTCCGGGCAGACCAACAAAATGGTTTGACATCTGGGGATTGACATCGCAGGAGGTTAATCTTTATTAAAAACAGGCCATAAGATGAAGGAGAAGAAGAAGATTTTCAGATGACGTAATTATTAAATTCTAAGTATTAAAAAAAAAAAAACCTTTTACTCTTTTCAACTTTTTAATTAAAAACTTCATGCTAGACCACAAGGAAGAATTTAACGAGAGAGCATTAAAATTTGTGTATTTAATAAATTATATTATAAAGTTGGTAAATTATTTAAATACCGCCGTTTTAAAGTTTCCCGGGGTGTTGTAAAGTTACTCAAAGCACTGTACACAACTCTAATCCTCAAGTTTCATGTTCCAATATACAATTACGGTTTTAACCCTCGATTAGTACGAAAGATTTCTGTGTATTCAAATGTATATAACTAATTATATAAGAACTTGTGTTAGATTGCGTTAATCCTTTAAGTTTTCAGTGCAAATAAGGAAAATGATAGACATTTCTAATTAATTTTACTAATAAACTTACTATCTCGCCACTTCTTTGCATAGATTGACGCTCGACTGTGAAACTGGCGTCACGGGTTCGATTCCCGCCAACTGCAAAATAAATTCTAGGAAGATTTATTTTCAACTGGTCTGGGTATTTGTAAAGTGATAATCACATTTACCTTTCCTATCCTCACTATCCTACCTGCTTTTTTTCAGACATATGGACCGAGATCCAATCTTCTTCTTCTACGCTTCTAACCCCTATCCGCACCCAATGGTGCATAGGGCACTGCATGGTATTAACGCAGTGTGATCTTGATTGTTACTTCCGTGAAGGCAAGGTGATCACTTCTTCACTTCACTTTCAGTCCAGGGTAATATTGAATAAATATTTATTTTCACTCCCACCCGTGAATCGAACCCGGGTCTTCCAGCACGGTAACTTAACATGCTCACCATTACATTACGGTGGAGATCCAATATATATAGAGCATAAGTCAAATTCAATCCGAATTAGTTCGCATATAATTTTAAGAAGAAAAATAATTTCTTTTCTTGAACGCTTTTCGCTGATACTTTGTGGCACATTTTATAAACTTTGTAAATTTAAACAACCTTGTTTTAACCACTTTTGTATTATAAGTACACTTTAACTTACCGGTTTTGACAAGAACCTTGTTATCATCAGAGCTCTGGTAAGGGGATGTAACTAATTATGAGTATTTTCATGTTTTTAATGTTTTAGAATTTAATAAACCCTGATGATGACAAAAATAATAAAAAAAGTGGTAAAAACAAAGTTATTTAATTTTATAAAGTGTAAACAATATTTTTGGATACTTCTTTTGACCAGTTGATTATCAACATTATTTTATTTTGCAAACATTTAAATTTATCTAACACTGAGTTAGTCTCCTTACAGATGATTTTATAGCCCTCTCAACTGACGTTAAAGCATATTTCGTTTTTAATGAGTTAAAAAATTATTTATTATGGATAAAAATAATTTTTATCATAATTTTAATCACGAACAAAAATAACTAATATAAGTCTCTCATTTCCTGACATGTAATATTTGCGTAATATACTTCCCATCATAAGATTTTCAAGTCGATTCAACACCAAATGGTTTGACTTCAAATCGCTTAACTCCGATCAATTTCAGGAATAAACTTATTTTCAGATTGTGATATTTTGTAGAGAGTACCTATCTCAATACGATCACTTTTTTATTGTTCAGCTTATTTGATAAAGATGAGTATGGAAGAGAAGTTCGTTTTCTAACAGAGAGACAAATAGTTGAAATGCCATCGAGTAAAATCTCGTGATATTTTATAGTAATTTTACTGTTTTAACTTAAAAAAATATTATGATATCGTAAGAAAGCTAGTACACCTTTACTTTATACAAAGTAAGGACTTTAAGGAAATATTATACCAACATACCCGTATTTACGATTTTTTATATAGTATAAAAATTCGACATTCTGCTCAGTTTATTCGTTATTTAATAAAGCTGTACCATTTTATTTCTTTACAACATTTTGAGTGTGTCTAAATACTTGTTCGCAAATCTGGATTATCTCCAATTATAGGAGTTATTTTCATATTATTTTTGACATCTCATTAAAGATTCTTTTCATCTCACCAATAGATGTCTCTAGTGAAGATCTACTGATTCAAGAACAATGTTTCGAAATTGGTGAAAATACATAGAACTTCCAAGAATTTGAGTAATGTGGTTGTCAATAATGGGTAGAATTGGTGAATGTTCACGTGTATAAAGTGATCAATTAAACCAGCCTATGACAGTCGTCAGCCCCGTAAAATCCCAGACCTCCATATTCTCCTTCAACTTTGATGAGATGTCAAAAATAATATTTTATTTCTTTATTTTTCCTTTATTTTTTTCTATTTCTCCATACCCAAAGGATGCATTGGGCATCACAATACATTGACCTTGGTATTATTTGATCGTTAATCATTTGGTCACAATTATTTGGTGAATGTCTGATCCTTTAATATCCTATAAGCTACCGATTGATTCCTGGCTATAAAGCTTAATGTTCTTATCTATTGATGCGGAAAATATCCAATTAAAGCTCCTTTTTTCTTAATTAGGAAATTGTCAAGTGCTAAAGAAAACAATTGGTCATTAACTAATTAGTCGGTTTAAAGGACAAATTCGTTAAGATGCTCCTTATATTTATAAAAAATTAAAAAAAAAACATGTTGATTTGTTCAATATCTTCTGTCTCCATTAGATAATCAACGAGTGTTAATAATATTTATTTGATTTTTTTACAAATTTGACTTAACGTTGCATTTGAATACATCTGTGACAAGTGTTCCTTCTTACTCTTGTCCGCACCCAGTGGTGCATAGGGCACTGATCTTGATCTTTTCTTACATTAAGGCAAGGTGATTACCCCTGCGCTTCGGAAACCAGTCCTAGGTAGTATTAAAAAAATATTGGAGTGTAAAATCATTATTATTTATTTTCACCCCGCCTGGGAATCGAACCCGGGATCTCAGTAGCTCATTACACCACGGAGGTAGATAGGTAAAAATATGCACATTAAAAATAATAAAGAATTATAGTTATGGCATCGCCATCTGTTGAACGTAACAGCAACACACGCAATACTAAATACCGCTCATAGCAGACAGCGTGCTTTTGGATAGTTGCTTTTACTTCATCGTCCGATTGCATTGTTGATTCATTGATTTAGGATATTAAGCCTTGTGATATTTTCAAAAAAATGTTAAAAAATATGTCTTTATTGTTAAATTAAAAATGATTTGATTCATAATTATTTTTTTGACAAAGAACTCTTGAATAAATATTGAAAGTTTCTTGGTATGTCAAAATAAGAAACCTTTGTGTATTTATAGTAACAATAATCTTTCCTTATCGACTTTAAAAGCTCCCTTCCGATTTAAAGCGAGTTCGTTTGCACGATTAAATAATAAGGGTTTACTTGACCGAAAGGGTGTAATCGCTCGGCAAAGGAAACTACCCCTTGAAGTGAAATTGGAATAATACCTTACGCAGATATGTGGGGTACAATCGAGGACATTAATTCCTGACGTGTTTTGAAGTTAATTCTCTCGCGGGTTCCTGCACGTCTGCGAGTGTTCATATTTTATGTAATATTACTATACCGTACTACACTAGAGGCCACAAGTTTGACGGGCTTTTTAAATTAATTTAAATATATTGAAAAAGTTATAACAAATAACGGGAAATGTTCAAAACGTTTTTTAAAGATCATAATTTACACTAAGACTACACATAATTTACTCTTCGAGATATATTGTAATAAGAAACTCCAGGATCAGGGAAATATGCGAGATCGAAGATGTCGTTAGGTGGGGAAGGCAACGAAGGAGACAATGGTATCCGCATGTGAGGAGAATGGAGAATGGAATGGAGAATGAATCCAGACTCCCCCCACATTGCACTGTACGGCCAACCCCATGGTAGACGACTCCCTAGCAGACCACAAAAGAGATGGGTCGATAGCTGGGAATTGACATCGCAGGAGGCTAATCCTTCTTTTAAACAGGCCACAAGGCCTACAACAATATGAAGAAGAAGAAGAAAATAATTTACATGTACGAGTATATTGCGAGTATAAAGTACCTGTATATGTAAACATTCTTCAACTCCTACTTTTATTGGTACCATATAATGTATACTTTGCTACTTTATTTTTTATATCTTACATACTCATTTGACTAATTAACAATATAAATTATTATAAAACAAATTAACATGAAAAAATATCTGTAATGAATCATACATATATCACACATAACTAATATAATTTCCTTTAGCAATATATTTGTATGAAATTATTGTAAAAAATATTGAGCATTCTTCATTTTCATCATCGCGTGTGTGTGTGTTTGTATGTGTGTGTGCCTGGGTATGTGTTAGAGGATCAAACGCTGATTATTATGGAGATCAATTTAAAAAGTTACAAATATTTTAAGTGTCTTAATCTTTATTCACAAATCTCGGTTTGCCTACTTTAGAGTTCATCCACGTAGTTTCATAAAGGTCTCTACTTAATAGGAAGCTCACACAACGCAACTATAGAAGGCGCTAAGAACTCACATGTGCAAAAACTTGTCAATTTAAGGATAAATATACAAGTTCCAAAGTTTTCAATCGTGGGTAGAATGGTGAATACACGTGTATAAAGTGATCAGTCAAACTTACCTATTATAATAGATTTATATTATCCACTGACATTTCGTGATGGAATTGCATTTTTAATATATTATTAGATTGAAACCAACATGTTTCGCTTTTCCACTTTATTTTTTATTTGACCAGCGACCGAATTTCGTCATTACCGACATCATCAGACTGGTGGGAGGCTATACAAATTGTTATGTTATATATAAAACAAGGCAGGGGTTGATAACCATGATTTGATATGATATAAAAAAAAAATAATAATAAAAATAAATTAAATAAATAAATAAAAATTATATAATATAAAAAAAAATAATAAAAAAATATACAAAAAAAATGAATAAATAAAAATTATATCAAATCATGGTTATCAACTCCTGCCTTGTTTTATATATAACATAACAATTTGTTTTGCTTCCCACCAGTCTGATGATGTCAGTAATGACGAAACCCGGTCGCTGGTCAAATAAAAATAAAGTAGAAAAGCTAAAAATATTGGTTTTAATCTAATAATATATTAACCTATTATAGATAGTGTGCCCAGTAAATACCCAGACATCCATATTCTTCTTCATGTATTGTATATTGAGATATTGATATATTTCTCATCTCACTATCGACGATTTGCGTGGATGTTCTAGCCAATCTCTGAATCAAGTCATAGTGTTCTCTGGACAAACCCACTTAACGTCGCTTAAAAACGTTCTTGAAAGTTATACTTATTTACCTACAGCATTACTTTGCAAGACTTAACTAGTTGTTACGAGAATATTTCCACAAGAATTACAGTAAAACTTGAGACAAATGGTGTTCATGAAACTTTTCCCGGGTGTGCTTCATATTATTTATGTCAAAGAAGCAAGGAAATGAAAAATATAATATTATTTGACAAACATTTATAAGTTTGTAAACCATTTAAAAACAAAGACACAAGTTTTTCCGGTTGTCAAAAAGATACTTCATACAGAAAATAATAATCTAACATTCAATAATTACATTTTCTGTCTTTATTTTTAAATATACACGAATAGTAGGTACTACCAATTTCGCGAGTTAAAAAACTCGTATTAAAGATTTTACACATTTTAAATATAAATTTAAATTGGTAAATAAAACTATGTATTTCTTGAAATCTATGTATTATAACACGTGTTTCTATGCAATACGCATTATTTTCAAACACAGTATGTGAAGCTAAGTCCTAATTTTACAGTTGTGTCTTTGGGACGTTGAAGGATGAAGAGGGGGAACATAGACTAAAGGATTATCTTTGTTCCGACTAAAAAAATATATAAAGGAAAAAATAGCTTCTGAAAAGGGGTTTCATTCTTTTAAGTCCCAAGAACACATCTCTAAAATTTAAACAAAGCTCCACATACTGCTTATAAAATAAAACAACTTTGTTTTAACCACTTTTTTATTGTTACACTTTATCCAACCGGTTTTGACAAGAACCTTGTTATCATCAGGGTTGATGTACTAAATTCTAAAACATTGAAATACTCGTAATTAATTACCCTTCCCTTACCAAAAACTTCCACGCACTCCGTACAAGGTTCATGACAAGGTTCTTGTCAAAACCAGTTGGATAAAGTGTAGGAATAAAAAAGTGGTTCAAACAAAGTTGTTTAATTTTATAAAGTTTATAAAATGTACCACAAAGTATCTGCGAAAAACATTTTAAAAATTCACATACCGTGTTTTAAAATGATGCGGAAATGATTTTAAGTAAAAGTGGTATGTACCAAGTAAAAACTTAATTAACAAATGAATAGATATTACCCCAAAGTGACTGCAGATTCAAATTATAAAATGATTGTAAAAAGTTTGATGACGCTATTTTATTTATTTTTCCTAACCACTTTAAATATTTTGAATAGAGCTCCGCTCGGATCGCCCATCCGCAAACCACTACTTTGTAAATGTAATAGTATGTAAATGGGTACTTTGTGCTGCTTTAAAATATTTATGCACATATCTTATGCAACTTATATAAATGTAAATGAGTCGTTAAATGCGCCCTAAACAGAACTTTATTCGAACATACCCCTTGTGAAGAAAACTTAAAGTTTGAAGCATTAATCTTTTGAGAGAATATTCGCCAAGGCCCCTTTTGCCATCGAGCCCCTTTTGTCAATATTCTCTCTAACAACTGTTTTTTTTGTATGCATATATAAGCAGTTATTCTCAAACTGTTGTAAAGCTTCATTTCGTTTGAAGACAAAGACATCGTCCCAGATTTTTACATTAACGTGGAAACACTTCTAAAATACCACTTTTGAGTATATCATTGTAAACACGACTAGTTTTGAGAACTAAAGATGCTCTAATCAACAGGCAAAACTACGATGAGATTGTATAAACAACAAAATTGGTTGTTTGTTTGTTTAAATAAATAAAAAAAACTCATTTTCAAAAATTCGATTGATAAAATCAAATTTAGTAAAATTAAAATAGTAAAATTATAATTCATTATTTAAAAAAAAAATAAAATGAAAATCATTAAAATTAAAAATTCAATTAAATTAAATAAATTAAATTAAAAAGTAAAATTTGTTTACAAAATATGCAATTAGAAAAATTGTGATTTTTTTTGCTATTAAATTTGTAGAATAATACGATGATCTAAATATAGAAATAAAAACTTGTATTATACCACTTTTGAGTAAATTAATGTACTTTCACCTGTAAATGAGAACATATGTAGTTCTCGAAACTAGCCGTGTTTACATTAATAAACTTCAAAGTCGTCCTTGCAAGTGTTTTATTATAATATTTAAATCAACACGTTATTAAATTAAGTTCATATCAAATTATTAAATTATATAATTTTAGGCTTTGTTCTAAACTTCTAGGGTTTTATGCCTGATTTCACATTTGCCTACAAAATTTTACCAAACCTAAAAAAGTTTTATCGGCCTTCACCCCCTGAATCCTACTCTCATCTAGTTATAATCATCCTATTTTCTAGTAAATTGCCATCGCTCTAGACCCACGTTCCAAAACGCAATAGCAAAATCAGCTTTATACTTGATCAGGGTAGCAACGAGGGGGTGAGATTTGGCCTAACTGTTTTTTTCGTATGAAATTTTGGTAATCAGACCAATTTTATTTATTTTGGATATATGTTTATTTTTTTACATCGCGGAGATCATTGAAAAAAAAAATTTAAATATCTCATTTCTGTATTGAACATCATTATTTTAACATTATTAACAATTACATAACAAAAAACATATTGAAAAATATCTTTTAATCAAATTTCATAGTTTTTACAAAGACTGCTTAAAATAATTCAATATTTTATTAAAATTTTACTTTAATGTTAACCGAATTCGAACCGAACCGCTTCTTTCATAATACTGTTAAATATTTAAAATATATTTCAAAAATTGGCGGCAACAAGAATTTTCTGACTATGTAGTATAGTAGTAACTGTATTCATCTACCGTGCTAGCCTAAAATAAATATAAAATATACTCACTCCCACATATATTTTACATCACCCTGGACTGGTACTATAAACGCAGGATTGATTAACTTACAGTCATGCAATTAATGATCAAGATAACACTGCGTTGGTATAATGGAGTGCCCTATGCACCATTGAAATCAGATAAAGGATTAGAAGAAGGTTACGAGAACTTGGATTGAAATCGTAAGTGGCTATTTTTCTTATTTTGTATTGATTGGAAGTTGAGACACCGACATATAAATAGCCTTCACACAATTCTCAATATTATTAACATTTAAAGCATTTACTTTGTGGTTAGTTATTTTTATATTTAACCACTCACCGAGATTTTTATGAAGACATAAAAATCTCGGTGAGTGGTTAAAAACTAATAATACTAATATTTTTGTAAAAAAATATAAAAGTAAAACTGACTAACAACTAAGTAAATGCTTTAAATATTAATAATATTCGGAACAGTATGAATTTGAAATATAATTATGTAGACTTAAAAAACTCGTGTGAAAAAAACAAAGTGAGTGGTTACATACTAATATTACTAACATTTTTGTAAAAAAAAATTATATGTATAAAAGCCTTTATACTATTGAACGTGGAGCTCGCAAGACCTAGATACAACCCCAGTTCATTTACATATATGATACACACTGTAAAGAATAAAATCTATATTTATCAATTAATCTTCCTGAAAATTACTTTTCACAATTCTTTTTACAAATTGATAGTGTTCTTTCGAATATTTGAGAAACTGTGTGAAGTCTTACTAATGTTCTCTCTTCGTAGCAAACTTTGTTCCGTTTTGTTTGCAGAGAGTCAGCGGCACCATCAATCTCCGTTTTCTTCTAACTCCTCGCCCATTTTATTCCCCATCAAGTGGAGCACTAAAGTTTTTTTTCTCTAACCTCTTCTCCTATCTTCTATTCAATGATCTGCAATCCCATCTACACGTGTAAGGGTGAGATCATTATTTACACCTACTAATAATGTCTGATTTTCTCCCCTCCGTTTTGTATTTTTTGTTTTATTGTGTTCGATACTGAAAACGACAGTGCTTTATTGCCATGATTAACCGTTATGTCGAATAACCACATCACCATAATTCAAAACCGATAATAATTAATTATCTACGTGATAAAAATTTAGAGTTCAACACTTTAAATATTTAATAAAAATATATTTACGCATTTAATTGTGCCTAGATATTAAGTTATATTTATTAATATAAGATACTAACGTTTGAAAGTGTAGCAAAGAAGTTAGCAAAAGAATGATGGATGTAGACTGAATTCGGTTGAAATGCGACCTCTCAGACGAATGTGCGGCAAAACGATGTATGGTAGATGTTCGAATAGTGAAATAAGGAAAGAATGCATGGCTGATATAAGCGTTGAACCTGTGGAACGAATGAGTGAGGAAAGAAGAGTTAAACGAATTTATAAGGCGAACGAATTCGGAAAAAGTAGCAGAGGAAGACCGAGAAAAACTTGTTATCAAATACTTGAAAGTGGTCTGGTCAGAAGTCGAAATGATCGGCGGGTAGGTATGAGGAGATGCATGAATGTGGAAGAGGCGAAGATTGTTCGAAAAAACAGATTGGTATGGCGTTTTATTCACTCTGCCTACCCCTGCAGTAAAGCAGCATGATGGTTAGTTAATGGTGGTGGTTAATATGAATACCATTTGCTTAACCAAAGCGATTATTTAATAATTCAATATTTTATTTGTATCACTTTCAATACCGACATATTTTACAGTGCACTTATGTTTAAAAAAGCTTCTTGCTTTTAATGACTAGATTTAAAGTTCAGAAAAATTAAATCTTGTTAAAAAATCAGTTGAATTTGTATAACGTAAAGAGGGTAAAAACATTGTCAGACTTTTGATGGAAACTTGAATAATCTAATAAAAAGGTTTTTAAAAAATGACAAAGAAATGGATTTTCTCGTTAATTAGTAAAAGTTTTAGCTGGAATCAAATTCAAATTTATGTTAAATAAAATCATTGGAAGGTTTACTTATTTAAGAAACCTCTTTAAGTCTAGTCTCTGCCATTGAATCAGAAACCATTGTACGATGAATTTACTCAACTTAAAATATTTTAATTGATTTTTTTATCTTCAAATCGGCTTATTGAAATTCGTTTTGATTCCACAGCTCGTGTCAGAATTTATAAAATCGTAAAACAATTAGAAATTTGTAAATTGTACTTAAAGTACATATTAGCGGGTTTAATTATTTCGTATCGTATTCTGCCTGGAATGTGTTTGCCTTTTGATGATTTAAAAATAGCAGTAACTTTTAAGTTTTATAAAGTTATGACATTTTGAGTGTGTCCAAATACGTCACAAATCAGGATTATCTCCAATTATGATACAATACATTATTTTGACATATCAACGTAGACATGCACATCAAAAATAAACATCTTCTTCGTCTATGTTGAGATTTAAAAAAATTATGTAAATAAAGTAAATTTCAGCATTTTGGGGTGTTTCCAAATCCTTCATCACACATCAGCCAATATATAAAACAATCCAGTTAGAATATTGCATCACACTCAATAAAAAGTTCTCTGTTGACTAAAAGATTTTTCAAACCAACGAAAGATGGATTAAGTGAACTCACACATCACTAGTGTCATAAGATTGATGATAAACGAGTATGTATGTAGGAAAACCATAAATTAGAGTAGCGTGGTTGTCAATCATGGGTAGAATGGTAAACGTTGCACTATGAAAAGTGATAACTTAACCAGCCTATGAACGTTCATAAGCCCTATAAATGCCTTGAAATCCACATTCATCTTCATCTTTGTTGAGATGTTAAGAAAATGGATATATTAATTAATTATTTTATTTATTATTTCGGCATTTACTTTGTGGTAAGACATGTTAAAATTATTATAGAAAACACTTGTATTTTTACCACTTCAGTTTATTTATATAGAGCTGAAGTTGGAAGCTTAGCTTCTGAAACTAGTAGTCATAAATATACTCAAGTGGTAAAAACAAGTGTTTTCTTTAATAATTTTAAGTAATTATGCTTTATCCAAAGTAAAACGAGAAATTAAAAAAATAAATTGATAATTTGTTTCCTTGTATTTTTTTATTGTTTTCTATCAAGCACGTATTGATATATCACTAGTGTTTTTTTAACATGATTATTTAGCCTTAATTAAATAAAACACCAAGTAAAATATATAACTAAGTATTAAGATAGATTAATTAATTTTTTATATATTATTACCAAAATATATTTATCAAAGTCAAATACTTTGAAAATAATTTCTAAATTACTTATTTTATATATGGTTTGGGAAGGTATAAGTTTAAAAAAAAACTTTCCACTATTGTTAAAATGGTGATTCGTAACGTTTCAGCACAAAAAGTTAAAAGGCTAAGTATGTTATTTATACACCATTTTACAAACGCAAAATAATTAATGTTCCCAAAGTACATACATTATGGCGTCTTTTGAATTCTCTATAAATGAATGGTCTAGCGGGCAAATTTAGCGTAAGAATCTTAAAGGATCCGACTTTAGGGTGTTTTTGTGAATGTCGTTCAAGGGCTAACTGTATCTTTACTACCCCGCAAATACTTTTCCAACCAATTAACTTAACGTAGCCCTGACCAGTGAAATGAAAGTAGGTACATTCGATATCTTAACAAAATAAGATATTTTTATTTATTTTATTTATTTATTTAATCTTGTTACATTTTTTAATTCAATTTAATACATTTCTATAAATTTTTATCATAAATTTAATTCAATCTTTTGATTTTAATTTCGCTGAGACTCTCCAAAAAAGAGATTATCTCATGTGCTTTTTCGACTTTTTTTAGAGAGAAGGACTTTTTTCGTTTTTTTCTGTTAGTACAGTGTTTTACATTTTGAAAAATATTATTCTGAACATATATTTCTATGCGGTTTAGTTTTCTATTGTATAGTCTGTATATGTTTATAGTATTCGTTTAGTTTATTTTTTAGAGCGTTTGTGTCTTTTTTTTCTAAAGGGAAGCTGTTAATTTTTGTTGGTACTGTTTTATGTCGCGTTTGGATATTTTAAAATTATTTTCATATGTTTAGTATATGTTTTTTTTTCTAGTTTTAAGTGATTTTTTTGTTTGAGATGTTGTATATTTGATGTTTTTTTGTTAATATATTCTTTGATATGTATTGGGAATTTTGCAAAAAGGGTTGGTTGGAAATACAGACTAGAATTGAAAAAAAAACTTTATATAACAGAGTTTGGCTACCGTACTAGAATTTTTAGGTTATTTTTTCAGGGAGTCAAATAAACAATCTATGATTTTAACTTTCATATTTATTTAATATTTTCTCAAACGCAGTGCTGATCACCTTACCCTCGTGTATTTGACGATAAAGATAACACTTCTTAAATACGACGCAGAAGTGCCCTATGTACTAAAGGATCAAAAAATAATTTTGTGGTGTTAGTAACAAACTCAAGTTTCTGAAATATTGTAAAAATAAATAAACTTTCTTTTAATAAATAAAATAAAAAAAATAAAAAAATTGTTGTTAATTTTTTTTTATCAATATAAATATTTAAAATAAAAACATAAATATTTCAAAATATGTAAGTGATGCTTCCTTGAAATTTTACTCTTAATCCTCGTCCAATTATCGATTATCGAATCGCCACCTAAGACGATTCACATCAATAATAAACTTTGAAAATATGATGTGTGTATTTTCACCTGTTGATGAGAACATCTGTGGTTTTCGAAATTAGTCGTGTTTACTATTTACTTTGTAATAAACTCAAAAAAGTGTTTTCAAATAAGTGTTTAAATATTTAAATTTATAAACGACTTTATACGGCTCATTTTATATTTCAAGCCAAATTTTAAAAAAAAGCTTTTAAGGCCCTATGATTCGTTTTTATTTGACCTTTACAAGCTTTAACAAAAAAAAATCTTCAATGACTTTCGCCTTTATTTGTCTTTTATATTGCGCCGATTCCATTTATTTCAAAGTCTAGGTATATTTGAGATGTGCGTATTAAGTATCTTCAAATCGAATGGAAAAACGGTTCTTTCCAGTGATATTTTATTATGATATCACATAGTATCGTGAGATACATTGAATATTAATTTTATTTTTTTTTTCGATTTACTTGGTTAATATTATATAAGGTAAATATAATACGTAGCAGTTTAGTAGTCTTTAGTAATTATTATACTTCACTATATAAGTTTTTAAAATAGGTGCCTGAGGCGAATACTGGGTGTAAAGCGGTATGACTTCGTCAGGAATATGAGTGGAAAAAATCAACAGCCCCTCATACTGGAAGTCCTGAAGAGGAGAAGATGGGAACCTGTCTTTAGAATACCACCAGAGAGTATTAAACCCTCATGTCTCATCTTCCGACTCCGAGGATTCCGGGGCCCCGGAAGGCCGCTGACGACCATTCACCGACTATATTCAGCAGAACTTCGAGATGCTGGACTGACCTGGGAGGAAGCCATGGAGATGGCGCGTGATAGAGTGACATGGAGACGTCTCGTGTTGACCATATGCTCCAACAAGTTAGCGAATATAAAAAAAGAAGTAAAATGAAAATTAAAGAGCCTGCTCCTTTAATCTTATATGTGGAACCTTTTAATTTAATTAATATTCCAGTTACATCATATTTAAAAAAAAAAAAAATAAACTGCTGATTTGAAAATATATATTTTACGAAAATACGTCATGATAAAAATTTTTAACAATTTTCGTCATACAAAATTTGTATATTTTGTGGATACAAGTTACAATATATATAATAAACCCGAGTGAGTAAAAAATATTATTTTGTTAAAACAAAATGTTTAAAACTCACTCAAAATTTTTTTTTTTACAATCGTTATTCGATAAAATTACTACGTTCATATATTGTACAAAAAACGTCGTATTTAACCGTTTCTACAGAAGTCTTCATACAAAATTTGTATCTTTTGTGGACACATACAAAAGATACAAGACATATTGTAAACCCAAGTGAGTAGAAAAAATTCTTTTGTTAAAATATCATGCTTAAAGAGTCATATAATAAATAAGAGATGCTTGAAGAATTGCTGTGAAATATTAAGTACTACCCATTGTAAGCGAATAGCGTTACTTTAATATATGACACAAAATATTTTGATAATATTTTTGTAGAATATTTTTTTGAGATATTAGCTTGTGAACTGTCATAACGGTATAAATGGTGTATTTTACGATATATCTTGGTTTATAATACGTAAATGTTCTTAAATCGACAATTCACTATAATTAGAGAAAAAAAATGGATATATATATATATATATATATATATATATATATATATATAATATATATATATACATATTTATATTTAAAAAAAAAAATATATATATATATATATATATATTTATATATATATTTATATATCTATATATATATATAAATATATATATATATATATATATATATATATATATATATATATATATATATATATATATATATATATATATATATATATATATATATATATATATATATATATATATATATATATATATATATATATATATATATATATATATATATTGACATTCAACTTCAAGGACTCATTCATAATCATATAAACTTGAAAGCTTTCCTAAATTTGTTCAGTAAAGTTGTGAAAGTCTAGTTGGAAATAGAAGCAAAGAAAAATCGAGTAAAACTTGGTTTGATCAATTGTGGACACAAGTCGGAATAATTGACGAGTATGTATTTTATAAGGAGTTCCACGAGTTCCATATGGAAGAGGCGAAGAACGTCAATAAGACAGACGGCTTTTTTCTCTCTGCTTACTTTTGCGGGGAAGCGGCTTGATGGTAAGTTAGTTAGTTAATAAAATAAATGAAGTGTTATAAGTTTTTATGTCCTTTTTAATAATGTCTATGTCCTACCGACAGATCCTAAAAGCAAATTGTATATATATTTCCACATTGATTGGAAACGCACCAATTAACGGACCGTTATTCTTATACGGTGTATTATTGGAAAAGGGTTTATTTCAAAAGATTTGTTTGAATTGGAACTGGAGAGGTTCTATCTGATGAAGTGGAGAGAGTGAAAAACGACTATCAATTAAATTTATTAAGTACGGTATATATTTTTTTTTAATTTGACTTTATTTGACACGGTATTAATATTTGATTTTATAAACAATTTATAGTTATTTATTTTATCTTTTTTTTTCTACGGATGACTTCTTAATAGACAAAATTCATATATTAATAAAACAAAAGAGATGGAATTCAATCATTGGGATGTTATTATGTGGAATCAGTTTTAACAAATAAAAACCTTTTCCCAAAAGCTTAACTGGAAGTACACAACGTAGTCCTGGTTCCAACCCTAATGTATAGAAGTAAAATATGGAGTTGAGTAGACTGAATACAGTCAAAATGCTATTGAAATGCGAATGTGAGGAAAAACGATATATGAGAGATGTTCGAATGGTCAAATAAGGAAGGAATGCAAAGGTGAGATAAGCATTATCGTTGAAATTAAGAAAGATATGTTGAGATGATTTGAACATATGAAACGAATGAGTGAAAAAAAATCGGTAAAACAAATTTGTTTGGCGAATGTTGTTGGAAAAAATAGTAGAGAAAGACTGAGAAAAAAAAGCTCAAATTAATAATTCAAACAATATGACCCCGTTCATGATTCAAATGCAGTACGTCGCATTGCTTTTCCGGCGCTTGAACGTTAAAATATTTTCCTTTGACGTTAGAAATGCAGTCTTCCATCCGACGGAGAGGAAAATCTGTTTGATTTTCACAGAAATATGAAATATTTTCAGTTATGATGACGTCAGAATCGAATTTCGAAGTGGAAATAATAAAGTCGTATATTTCAACCGATTCATCCAACTAGTATATATAATATATATAGTCATACACATAACGCGATATAAATATAAAACTTTATGCTTTTTAACATACTGAGGTTTTTGTTCGTAATATTGAATAAGCGCTGAGATTCAATATCCAGAAAATCAAAACGAAAATGATATTTCAATGATCCTTTTCCTAGAAACATTTATCAAATACAATTAGGTTGGATCAGAAATTTTAAAAAAAATCAATAGAGTCTGAGAAGAATATTGACAAATGTTTATCCCGTAGCATTATTAACATACTTAAAATGAAAAACCAGAAAAAAAATGGAAACCAAAAATTTGTAAAAGTCATGTAGTTATTTTACTTTTACTTGAAGCATTTATTTATAACAATAAGGTTGGGTCCGAAATAATAAAACATTTTTTAATGTAAAGAGACTCAGAAGATTATTAATATATATTTTCCCCGCATTATTGACATAAGTTTAATAAAGAGTTTGAATAAATAAGTTTTAAAGTAAAATGGATAAAAGTTTCGTAAAGTTTTGTTGGTCAGAAACAATAAAATATTTTTATTTATAAAAAGAGTCTCAGAAGATTTTCAACATATTTTTGTCTAGCATTATTGACATATTTGTTTTAAAAAGCCAAAACAACGCTTTAAAATATTAAGTAAAAATGACAGATGAACTAGTAAAGTTATTTAATTACTATGCTGTATTAAAAATAGTTAATAATAAGTTCAATTAGGTTAATAATTTGAAGCAGTTTCCATGCTCGAGATTTTGGATTCGAATTGCGAAATACAACTCATTATTTCTGTATCAAACCATATAGTTGTGGCGCGCAGTAGTTAGTGTGAAATAAAATGTATGAGGTTAATATAAATAACACATTTTGACAAGGATCGTTGGACTATTGGATTGCGTATCGATGAATTCGACCACAGATCGCGGGAATATTCAGCTAAACAATAAATTTTAGATTTTAAAAAATATTTATAAATAATATCTATAAAAAAATATATTTGCTCCAGCTGGGGTGAAATAAATCAAATATCTCAGGTAAGCAAAAAAAACACTTTTTGACACGAATTGTTCAACTAATGGATTCAATTGCAGATCGCGATAATACTCATCAAAACAGTAAATCAAATATAAAACGCTTTGAACATTTTAAAACAAAAAATGCTGAAGTATTCCCATGTAAGAATACAAAAAATATTAATCGAATTACTTGGACGATTATCAAGTTATAGAGAAAATATTGTTTCGGGGTGGATGTTAAATCTCTCTTCTTAGGTCCGGATGAGTTAACTATCCAAATTGAGTAAAATACATATTGTTATGAGTTTTGCGCTTGTGTTTTGGTTAATATGGGCAATAGGCACTTCCTGCAAGGGCCGTTCTAGCAAAGTATGCGGGCTGATATCCAATTTGAGTCGCAGCGTGTTTTGTTTCTGTAATTGCGTCGTATGGGCAGATAAAAAATACATGAATCGCCTTTATTGCTATATTAGGCAAGCGTCCAAATTTCTTATTGGCGACTTAAAATACTTCCTACGTAGAATGGGACTCAGTTCGTTGGCAATTTATACGTTGCGTAAATTTTGCCAGATACATAAAACACCAAGTTTAACTATCGATTCCAGAAAATAGTTCATTGTTTGATTTTATATAAATTGATCCTAATGGCTCATTTTTTGCTCACCTCTGTAGGTTGAAAGCATTTGGCTACCGTGCTGGAGGTTCCAAATTCGATTTCCAGAGGGTTCTTAATAAATTGAAGTCGTTTTATTTTTGTGAATCTTTTTCCCTTATACTTAATAAAATAGAACTCCAACATTGTTTTTAACCACTTTTCTTACTACTCACCTAACTATTGATTTATCTCACTTATTTTTTTTTTTTAAAAAAATGTTGATAATGTTAGTAAATTACCACTCACCGAGATTTTTATGTCTACCGTTTTCGAGACGTACCCGTCTCTTTGTCAGGACAATCACTATGCTATGGTGGTGAAGGGTGGTATTGTTTGCGTGCTGTGGTATGATTGTCCTGACGAAGAGACGGGTACGTCTCGAAACCGCTGGTACGTCTCGAAACCAGTAGACATAAAAATCTCGGTGAGTGGTTATATAGTAATATTATTAACATTTTTGTAAAAAAATAAATAAGTAAAAATGACTAACCACAAAGTAAATGCTTTATATATTCAATAATTCGATGACTGTTTTTTAGCATCTTCAAGACTTCATCTTTAGACTGTTGATGCAAGCACGAAGATATTTTTTTTAGTACTGAAAAAAATCATGGACGTTATTTATGAACCTCTGGGATTTGTTTTAAAAGCATTTTAGCCGGGTTCAAAATAATGCTCCACATGATCCAAGGAACGTATCCCGATCCTATTTGGACACTGTATTGAGTATTTTGGATATCTCAACAAAGATGAAGAGGATTATGGAAGTCTGGGTATTTACATGGCTTAACACCGGTTAAGTGACCATTTTACACACGTGCAACATTCATCGTTCTACCCATTGACAAACACGCTACTCATTTTTTTGGAACTACTACATATATCATGATAGTGTACTCGTACATGTTAATTCACTGGAGCCATTTATGATTGGATTTGAAAAGCTTTTATTAAGTAGAGACCCTTTTATTTGTATGTATGTAAGATCCGAACCCCTGAAGAAAAAAACGGATTTGTGAACAAGTGTTTAGACACACTCGAAATATCGTGTATTGTGTTTAACTATATTTGAGACATTAGTTCCAAAATAACGAAAATTATTGAGCAACCACCTTGTACCTACCAGCCTTTAATCTTATTGAAAAAGTAATAAATTTAGACATTTTTTGATAATGCCATGACTTTTTGACCCCCGTGTTGCCCAAAATGGCCACACTCTTATTATAACTTATTTGTTGAAAGGTTGGACCAATTATTTATATTATTGATAGGCCAAAGTCTGGCCAGCAATAGCCAGTCCGTCTGACGTCGAGTTATATTTATCCCGGAAGATACTCTACCGGGAAATACAGGAATGCTTTGTGATTCGGTAATTGGCATAATGGTCCAAACTCTAATCGAAACCGGAAATAGAGGAAATATAATTATGTATTTCATGGGAATCAGATTTCAGGTAACTATTGTATTTATGATTTCAGCCGTCGGAAATATTTGAAACCTAAGAAATATGTATTTTGAGTGTATCTAAATCATTGTTCACAATTTTTCTCAGTTTGTCTTCGCTAAGTAGTTATTTAGATTAACATTTTTTTAAATATTTCAACTAGAATGAAGAATATGGAACTCTGGGCTAATGCCAGGTTGATACCATAGGCTGGTTCAAGTGATTGTTGATTTTATACATACCTAACATTCACCATCCTTACAATGTTTGACATCCATAATATTACAATTTTGGAAGTTATATTTATGTTTCGATTAAACCTTGATACTTGCTAATGCGTCAACATCATCTATGATTGAACTAAGTATGTTTTACAGAAGAGACCTTTACGAAATGTGTGTAAGATACTTTTTACACGGGAGACGCCTGAAAATTGTATTTTCTACATATTTTTTTAAAGAACATATTTTACATATATAACTAACAGCGAAACCTGGTTACACGAATATCATGAAATATACTAATAATTAAGGTACTTTATTTCTTATTAACCCCGTTATTTAACGTCTCGATTATTGTGAAATATATTTTTAATTCACGTCTTTTTACCCCATTTTTATTATTTATTTTTGAAAAATAAATATATATATATATATATATATTATATATATTATAATAAATATATATATATATATATATATATATATATATATATATATATATATATATATATATATATATATATATATATATATATATATATATATATATATATATATATATATATATATATATATATATATATATATATATATATATATATATATATATATTTATTTATATATATATATATATATATATATATATATATATATATATTTATATATATATATATACATATATATATATATATATATATATATATATATATATATATATATATATATATATATATATATATATATATATATATATATATATATATATATATATATATATATATATATATATATATATATATATATATATATATATATATATATATATATATATATATATATATATATATATATATATATATATATATATATATATATATATATATATATATATATATATATATATATATATATATATATATATATATGTATATATATATATTTATTTATATATATATATATATATATATATATATATATATATATATATATATATATATATACATATATATATATATATATATATATATATATATATATATATATATATATATATATATATATATATATATATATATATATATATATATATATATATAAAATATATATAAATATATATGAATATATATATATATATATATTTATATATATATATATATATATATATATATATATATATATATATATATATATATATATATATATATATTTATATATATAAATACATATATATATATATATATATATATATATATAAATACATATATATATATATATATATATATATATATATACTACTACTACTACTACCATCACGCCGTTTCCCCGCAGGGGTAGGCAGAGAGGATGGAACGCCACACTCTTCTTTCCTGACATACACTCCTAGCCTCCTTCACATCCATACATCTAGTCATACATGCCCTCCGATTACGCAGACTTTTGACACCGCCAGATTTTAGGTTCTGATTGATCTGATCGTGCCAAGTCTTTTTCGGTCGTCCACGTTCTGTTTTCCCTCTCACATTCGCCACATATATTTTCTTAGTCATTCTCTCGCTATCCATTCGCTCCACATGTCCATAACACCGCAAAGAGCTCTTTCTAATCTTTTCAATTATTCCTCGTTCAGCCTTACATTCCTTTCTTATATCATCGTTTTTAATTCTGTCATACAATGATTTTCCACACATTCGTCTGAGGGAGCGCATTTCAACAGCATTCACTTTGCTTTCATCCTTCCTTTGCCAGTTCCATGTTTCGCTTCCATACATTAGTGTCGGTACTAGCACGCCGTTGTGAACCGCTAGCTTGGCTTCCATGGACATATTCTTATTCCCAATCACTCTGTTAAAAGCACCATTTATTCTATTCTATATATATATATACATATATATATATATATATATATATATATATATATATATATATATATATATATATATATATATATATATATACATATGTCTTTTTAATCTTGTTATTTCACGTATCAAATACAATGAAATATATTATTCATTAACGTTTTTTCTGTTTTCTACTCCGTTATTTTATAACCCCATCTTGAATATTATGAAATGAATAAATTCATTTTAATTTTTTCACTATTTTCCTTTGGTATTCTACGTTCCAAATATTGTGAAATAAATTATCAATTAAAGTTCTTTTCTCTTTTTTACACCATTATTTCCCGTATCGTACCTTATAAAATATTTATGCAAATTTTGGGCAACTCTGTTTCAAATAATAAAAAATCACTAATACGACAAAAGTATAGATTCGTTAGACGGACAAGGATCGTTACCTGAATTTAAAACGCGTCAATTTGAATATCAGCCCAGTGTAGGCAGTATAGGCACCCTTTTTATGACAAAATTATTTATGAAATTCATCACGTTCCTCGTAACACAGCGTGTAGGAAGTGTTATTATAAAACCTAATAGATTATTACCGGAAAACACACATTGGATATTTTTTTGTGAACTCGGCTTGAATTACAGAGAAAAGTTAACGAGTTGACTACGCAGTGTTAATATTCTACATCTAGGCATTCATTTTTAACGGCTTTGGCATTTTGAAACCGATTGTCGATTAGTATTTTTAGAATGTTAATGATACCGAAAAGAAGATGTATGAAAATTAGATTTTTATCGACAATATGTAGAGAGTCGGACTGTGTTGCATAGTACGTTCACTTTGTGGTAATATCTATCGATTTTAAATTAAAATTTAACTTTGTAAATTCCACTCTAATATAGAATAGTGGTAAAAATATTTTAAAAAGTAAAATTTTATTTGTAAATGAATATTATCGATTTATTTATTTTCGTATATGATTATTTTTATTTTCAATAAAAAAATATTCAATCATCAAGCATTAGGGCATTGCTAGTTTTGAGAACTACATATCGCTCATTCCTTTCAAGAACGTCATAAATTTTCAGTTGTACATGTTTTCGGAATGCCCTGAAAATGTACTATATTCCAGCAAAGGAGACATATTTTAACTTAATATTTACCCGCTACAGGGCAGAAAGTGTTATTTTTGCATTTTGAAGAAAAGGTATTGTTAAATAATTTTTTTAAATATACTAAATATTTTTCAAATGGAGAAAAAACCATCAGGTTAAACCTAAAAAGATCTGTTGCATAGTAAAAAGTTCAATAAGTGGCTTTATATTTATTTTTAATACATTGTATTATATTTTTAAACTTTAAAAACGTTCTCCTGAAAAATCAATTTTTTGATTTATGACGTTCTTGAAAGGAGTGAGCGATATGTTCTCATCATTAAGTGAAGAAAAAAAAATAATTAATATTTTAACACGTCGATTTTTATATTAGAATCAATACAATGAGTTTATTTAGTTCGTTTTATATTTAAGACCAGATGTAAAAGGTAGCTTTTGAGGCCCTGTAATGAGTATATTTCGACTTTTACTAGGTTCATCATAAAAAAATATCATTACCATAGTTACTTTCGCCTTTATTTATGTTTTATATTACGCCGATTCCATTAATTTCAATGTATACAAGTAGTTTTCGAAACTAGTCATGCTTGCATCAATAAACCCAAAAATATTCATTTAAAAATGAAAAAAGAATAAAATTTTCAAAAAGTGCGTGATTTAAAATCCTGCTTTATAAATGAACCAAGTGCTCATTATTTCAACGATTTTCATGTTAACAATATCTTTTACTGGATTTATCTCATATCCTGACATGAACGAAAATGTCATTGAGATGGATGCCTGGGTTTATAGGGCTTACGATCTTTTGTAGTAATCGCCTTATACACGGTGTAATATTTTCCATTTCTCACACAATTGATAAAAATATTACTAAATTTCGGAAATCGTTTATTATATTTTGAGATATTGACATTATTTTAACAAACATCACTGATGCCATATGCTGCAGAACTTGAATGGAAGAATCAATTAAACTTTACATAATCATGAAAATAAAAATCTTTAATGTTTTTCGCAAATACTTTGTCGTACATTTAATAAACTTTATTAAATAAGACAACATTGTTTTGAACCACTGTTTAAAGATATATTTTTTTAAAGTGGTTTAAAACGAATTTGTTTTATTTTATAAAGTTTTAAAATAAAAAAAAGGTATTTTTGGACTTTGGATGAATTCTTAAAAAAATATAAAATAATAAATAAAAAAATTACTCCTCCAACTCCTTTCACTTAAAATCTCACTCAATGAACCACTCAATCAACCTAAACTAATTTTTAATTACATTTCTCTGTTTTAAAGTTAGTGCATGTCCATCCGTGGAAAAATGCTAGGAACTTGTTAAAACCGGTAGGAAAAATATCAAGTAAACCATAAATGAAAGTGGTTTAAACCAACTTTGTGTTTTATTATTTATAGTTTAAGTTTGTAAAAAATGCCTCAAGGTATCGCCAAAAAACATACAAAAATTCAGTTGAAAGTGCCATCAACAAATTTTGGTCGACTAAGTAGCTAAGCTTAACCCAAGAACCATATCAAAATAAAGTAATAGTATTTTCTTACATCGATTCTCACCAGGTAAGACCATATAAGGAGATTTATTTGCTATTACAAATAATAAATGTTATTTTTTAAACCGATTTTATCAATCAATCTCAAAAGTTTCAAAAGAGAACTATTGTCGTTTAGTTCTTAAAAGGGTTAAGAAGAAAAAACGGTAAATTTTTACTTTCAAAAGTTTTAAAGTGTTCAAACTTAACAACTGTACTTTACAATTGAATAAAATAAATTTTCAAGGTAAAGGATCTCGAACGATTTTCGCAGGCGGTGAAATTAAATTCTATAATATATTTTTACTGCAAACTAGCTATACCCCGACATGCGTTACTATTTTGCCTGAATAAATGAAAAAGAAATTAAAAAAAAACTAATTGAAATTACAAATACGGTTGATAATAAAATATTCAAGTTTATGAACAAATTATGCAATCGAAAACTTTGAATGTGCAAAGCAACAGCAACTATCAAGAAGTCAGCTATCATAATTGATGCTTTGTTTTGCGTGTACTGCTGTTACGTTCAACAGATGGCGCTGTCAAGACAGTCAAAAAATGTAAATATATATATATATATATATATATATATATATATATATATATATATATATATATATATATATATATATATATATATATATATATATATATATATATATACATATATATATATTTATATATGTATATGCATATTTATATATATATATATATATATATATATATATATATATATATATACATATAAATTTTTATATATAAATATATATATATATATATATATATATATATATATATATATATATATATATATATATATATATATATATATATATATATATAAACACATTTATAAAGTTGAAAATTCAGCGCTCTTTAAACAAAACTAGAGATAAGAATATAACTAATTGCTAACAGTTTGAATGGCAAACGCTATTACGGACATAAATTCAAGAACCACTTAGCTTCGCTAGTTGTGTCAGTACGGATAAAGAAATTAAAACTTTTCTATGAAGGTTTTAAAAATGTACGTGCGTTAATCACGTAGTTTTCTGGAATCCGAGGCACGTTCGCTGTGAAGTAAATGAGCGAAATAAGAGGCAGGAGTTAAGTTTTGTAAGCAAATTTACGTTACGTGAACGTTTAAGTATTTAAATATTTAATTTAAGGACGTTTATTAATTATGTACATATTTATCTTTTCCGTGAATTATGGTTATGTTACGGAAGCCATTAATTTTGATAACTTATTAAGACTAACGACAGATTGGAACTTTTAAAATAATTTTCTTTATATCAATTTACAACTTTTTATATAGGTATTTCGTTTGCCTTCATTTTATTTTACCTACAATTTTATAAAAAAAAATGTTTTTCTTACCCTTATTTGAACTTATTATGTTTATAAAGGGTTGTATCGTATCTACTAAGATTTATTTTTATTAATTTTTTAACAAAGGAAAGGCGATCAGTCCTGCACTTCTTGTGTCTGTCTAGGGTTGTTTTTAATAAAATAAAAGAGTAAAAAATCCAGAAATAGAACCCGAGACCTCGAGCATAGCAGCCAAACGCGCCGTCCGCTACACTATCAAGATGGACTCATAAAAATAAAATCTTACGTAATATATAATTTTAAAAGAAAACGACTATATAAAATAAATTAATAATACACAGAAAATTTTAATCTGTATCTTGATCAATATAAGAAATATAAAATAAAAATTATCATTTTATGTCACTTTTATAAAAAAAAATTGCTCGTTATAAAGTAAATTCTACAAGTTAAAGATTAAACCTTTATTAAAAATGTAACTAAGTAATTTATCAACTATGTCCAAACCAATCATGGATCAAGTCACGTTCTGGGAATGCATTACCCCATCTAAGAGCATTAACCCCTCATGTCTCTTTTTCGTACCCAGAAGATTCCAGCATCCCGCAGGACCTCTGATGACCATTCACTGACACTTTTGGATGCTGTACTGAATAAGGAGTAAGCCTAGGAAATGGCGGGAGACAAGGTGGCTTGGAGACGATTTTTAGTTGCCATATGCCCCACCTAGGAAGCGAACATGAATATTAAAGAAAATAAATTAAATTCATTATTTTTCTCAAATACCAAATTTATGAAAACTTAATCTTAATCTTGAAAAGATTTTTTTTGTAAAAACAACAGGAAATAATCTTCAATTTAAAATTATAAAAGATTTATGAATTACAAAAATCAGATTTGACTTGGTAAATACCATGATTTCCTTAAATTTATTTTGACACGTGTTTCAATGAATTCCGCGTAGTTATCAAAAACACGTGTCACTTAAAATTTTCAAGAAAAAATGGAATTTTTTTAAATATCTAAAAATAATATTAAAAAATATGTAGATATTACAACAATGCGACTGCCAAATAAATCAATGAAAGATAATTTCATTAATTGACTTTCAATCGCTTTGTAGTAATAAAAATCCGTTCTCGACTTAATTTTTACTTGGCAGTTATCATTATTTTTTAATATCTATTTGAAAATTATGCGGAATGCATCGAAAAACTTGTCATTACAGATTTCAAGAAAAAGTGGTATTTACCTATTAAACATTAATGTAAAATCTATGAGAGGAGAGACAGTTGTATTTCAAAAATAGGATGCTGATAAATACAAGTATAAAATAATAAATTAAGAATAAAAGTAGTCATTTTATTTATTTGTAGTACAAAATGTTGGTATTATTACTCATTTCGTTTATCAAATTGTGATCACCTTTTGAATATTCAGTCGTTTCAGTTTTCCGTACTTTCAGATATTGTACTGTATAATACCGTTATGGAAACAATAATACAATAACAAAACACTCCAAAGCTTGGCGTATAGCCACGCGATAAACCTTTATTTGCACCAATTTCAGAGTAAAAATGGTATGTGCAAAACATTGGCGAGAAAATTTTATTTCAAGGATAATGACACTTTAATTCCTATAAAAAAGTGTTTGTTTTCTGTGGTTACAATTTCTCAACCCTATACTGTAATCCCGTCATAATTTTTATTCACGAATTGAAAAATTGAAACAGATTCCCTTTACGGGTGAAAAATGAAATTTGACATTTTGACATCTCAACATAGATGAAGAAGAGTATAAAGGTCTGGGTGTTACAGGCTTTAGACCTGTCATAGGAATGTTTGTGTGATCACTTTCTGTGCTTTGAAATAGTTATATTATTTTTAAAAGGTATTTATAAGAGGTCATAAGCCCTGTAAATACCCAGAATTCCATATTCTTCTTCATCCATGTGGAGATCTCAAAATGTAAAAATAACTCCTTAATTTTTAAAGCTTTCTACGTATTGTATATCCATATAATTTCGTTTATAAAATTGGAAGTGTGTTAAAATTTAATTGTTTTATTATACCTTTTTATAATTCAAGAGGCACAAAATATGATAATTTCTCTTCAATTCTAATTCTAATTCTGGACATTTAACTCTTCCGACCCTTAACTTATTTCCAAGAAATGTGACTTGGGCATATAATTTAAATATCGTAAGGAAGTCAAGTAATAAAAAATACCCAGTGACCCAATTTTAGGATAAGTTGCTGGTTTAAGAAAAAAATGTGTATAAAAGAATGGATCTTTTTAGAAGAAAACGCTTCTCGGGCGATTTCAGCGCTTTAAAGACTGGACGCGTCCAACCGTGAAAAAGCTAGATAATGCAACCGCTGCTCGCTTAAATCGGGAATATACCCATTCTATGGATCAACATTAAACCTATTCGGTCGTATGCTTTCCTGGTAGTGAAACCACGAATCTTAGTTTTTCTATAAAATATACAGGGTTGCGCAATGGGTGGTGACGATTTAAAGAATATTATAATGGGTATACTTATGACGTCAGAGGTAGTTTCAGGACTCCATTTAGGAATATTTTACAGATAGTAAAAACGGTGAAGTAAGAAGTAGTGGTTAAATCTTTTAGTGTATTTTATGGAGTGTGCAAAAAAGGCTGTTTTCACGTCAATAAACGTGGAATAATATACTTTATTAAGATCTTTACAACATTTTAAGTGTGTTAAAATACTTGTTCCAAAATATAGATTTTCTCCAATTATAGGAAATTTTTTAATGTTATGAATAATTATAAAAAAAAAATGAAAAGAGTTTCTGCCCAACAAAAAGCTTTTTTCATTTCACCAAAAGGTGTCTTTTGTGAAATTCTAGTCATTCTTGTACAATTTTTCAAAATTGGATCATACATTTAAATAACTTGGTATTTAATTATTGTATACAGTTTAAATTTAGACCTGAAGATGAAAACATAGTTTCCAAAACTAGTCGTCATAAATTTACTCATGTGGTGAAAAAGCGTTTTTCTTTTACAAGTTAAATTTGAATTATAAAATGGAAAAATGGTTATTGCCCCAAATAGAAATTATATGTAATCAAACATTTAAAATTAATTAATCGATTTTTACGTACATTATTATTCTAAATTATATTATTTAGTTCTAAACACAACAAACAATACTAATTGGCTATTTGAAGAGATAAATAATTATCTTAGTTTGTGCTGGGAATAGGCAAACAAGTCAATATTGGCAAGGTCTAACCTATTTTCCATATTATCTTGTATAAATAGGAAATTATTGGATTCCCGTATTGAAATTAATATATCTCTATTATTTCATTATCATTATCAAACATTATTCAAACATTACACTACAGTACTGTTCATATCAGGGTTTAATTTATTCATGTATTTATTTATTGAAATGTCATAACACATTGGATTATTTTGAAAATTGGCTCCTTAGACACGGCTTGATGAGGAATCGGAACTTTAGGCGGGCATGAATGGGGAGATGCATAAATGTAGAAGAGGCAAAGATTGCAAAAGTCAAATGGGTGTGGCGTTCTATTCTCTTTTCCTACTCTCTGTGTTGGTTCGGTAGTTAGAGTCATACTCAATTTCTTAAAAAAATCACATCAATAAATACATTATATAATCATAATGATAAAAAATATACTTATAAACACCAATACATACATACCGTTCTCCAGGTCCCGGGTTCGATTCCCAGGGAGGGTGAAAACCAGTATTAGTGGTTTTACACTCCAAAATTTATTATACACCACCCTGGACTAGTTTCTGAAACGCAGGAGTGATCACCTTGCCTTCATGTCAGTAACGATCAAGAAAACACTGCGTCGATAGGACGCAGTGCCCTATGCACCATTGGGTGCGGATAAGGCTTTAAAAATCCCAGGTGAAACTTTAATAAAAAATGGTTTGATATTACTTCAAAATGACTGCCGATCAATTAATGAAAAATTAATACCGATGATAGAATTATGAAAGGATTTAAAATTAACTTTTCTTGAATTTGAAAATTATCGGATTTTCTAGAATACTGAATTTTCTGGATGCCAATCAACGGTTTCCATTTACTTTTACTTGGGAACTTTCCTCGCGAATGCCGCTGCAGAAGTTATGTCAAGTACTGACGTTAATTCCGCTGAAGGCGCTATCTGGTTTATTAGCCAATCATGTCCAATCCTGCCTTTTAGTTTATCTCCTTGAGACGATCTTTTACGACGGTTACAGAAATTTCCAGTGCACCGACCGAAGTAAATTGCTCGGCAATTATTCTAGAAAAAAAAAGAGTTTAAGTAAATTCTAGATTTAAGTAAAATATTTATGACATAATGACGGTAGGGTAAATTAAACTTTATTTTCATATTATTTTTTGACATCTCATCAAAGATAAAAAAGAATATGGAAGTCTGAGCGTTTACGGGGCTGACGACCGTCATAGCCTGGTTAAGTGATTTCACTTTACACGCGTGTAACATTCACCAATTCTATCCATTATTGACAACCACACTACTCAAATTCTTGGATGTTTCATAAATATGAATTAACTTTGAAACATTGTTCTTGAATTACTAGAACTTCGCTTAAGACATCTATTGGTGAGATGAAAAAAAAATAATATGAAATAATAATTTGTCAAAAAATTATATCAAAATAACTTCTGTTATTGGAAATAATCCACATTTTGCGAAGAAGTATTTCGACACACTCAAAATGTTGTAAACTTCATTTGGTTTTTTATTGAAGTTCCTTCGATTACAATCGAAGAAAGCACATATTTTTCAAAAAAGAGTTTCTTACTAAGTAAATACCACTATTTCTTAAAATCTATTGTTATTTGTGTTTAAACGCATTTGTTTCATTGTCAAATACCGTGTGTATAAAAAGGGACAAAATTATAAATTTATTTACAGTTTGACTAATTTTCTTCAAATTAAAAATTTGCTCAGTAAACTATTTTTTGAAATACATTGTCACATGTGTTTCGATGCATTCCGCATCATTTTTATGTACCATTTTGTGTTTTAAAATGACCTTAGATAGTTGAAGTAAATACCGATAAATTTTAAAAAATATATATATTTTTTTAAATAAGTATTATAATACGCCATTGACTTTAAAACTTTTACGGCAAAAAATATCCATAGAAATATATAAAATAAAAATAAAAACCCTTATCCGCACCAAATGGTGCATAGGACACTGCTTCATATAAACGCAGTGTTATATTGGTCGTTTACACATGAAGGAAAGGTGATCAGCCCTCCGCTTCAGGTACCAGTCCAGGGTAATATTAAATAAATATTACAGTGAAAAAATCACTTATAATTATTTTACCCCCTCTGGGAATCGAACTCAAGACCTCCAGAACGGTAGCCGAACGTGCTGACCATTACACTACGGAGGCGGACAAATAGAAATATACCATCTAAAAAGTTGTATTTTGGCAATAGAACTTTTAATATTAAGTTAAATTTTAAAAATATCCATGAAAATCAACCGACTAGAAAATAATATTATGGAAATAAAATTATTTAAATTAAGTTAAAAAAAATATATACAATTTTAAGCCCCTTTTTGCAATGTCCTGTTTTAATTTAATGTTATTGTTAGTATAATTTGTAACCGGTTTCGTGTAACGTCTTCTGGCTTATCTCGTGTCTATTCTATTCATTGCGGTCACTGAGAACATGCTACCCTCTTCCATATACCCTCATCCCCATTGTCTTGGTAGGCTTGCGGTCATTATTTAAACTAAGGGTTATTACGAGGATAGGGTAGCGAATAAGAATGCCAGTGCTTTATCTAAATATACCCACCCTTTCGGGTAAATGATCGCATAAGTAAAAACTGAAAGCTTAACCGGCAGCACACAACGGAGTTCTGATACCGACTCTGATATATGGAAGTCAAGCATGGAGTTGGCAAAATATGGATGAAAATAGACTGAATGCAGTCGAAATTTGATCTCTCAAATGAATGTGCACCAAAACAATGTATATGATAGGTATTCAAGTGGTTAAATAAGTAAAAATTCCTAAGCTGAGATAGGCATTATCGAAAAAATTAAGAAATGTTGGTTAATATATCAAAATAAAACAAGGTTTGTTGGATTGAATTCTACATTTATTTATGTATATGTTAATACGTGACGCATTTCGTCTTCATAGGGCATTATCAAACACTTAGAAGACGAAACGCGTCACGTATTAATATATGCATTAATAAATGTAGAATTCAATCCAACAAACCTTGATTTATTTTGGATATATTACCCAATAATTAAAAATGAAATTCTACCAACTGTCTGCAGTTACAATAAAAAATTAAGAAAGGTGAGTTGAGATGGTTTGTAAACGTGGAACGAATGAATGAAGTAAAAACACAAAAAAATAACGAGGTCAATATCGTTGGGAAGGGGAGCAGAAGAACACTGTTGAAAACTTAGCATGATCAAGAATAATAATAAATACTATAAAATCCTCAGATCAAGAGAGAAAAATCACTCTTTTGCACCGTTCACTCTCTTTTTCATACCTTAATAAATACTTCCATCCCTTAAAAAATACTTTGTAAACGACTTAAGAAAAAAACTATTTTGAAATTCGTGAGGTGAATTTATTTAGAAAAAGGAGCAGAGGACAACCTAGAAAAGCATGTACAAGTATTTCAAATACTTGAAAGTGGTAAACTCAGGAGTCGGAATAATTGGCGATTAAGTATTAGGAGATACATGGATGTGTAAGACCATTGTTAACATTGTTTTAACCCCTCTTCAATAACTCTTTTCTTTTAAAAACCATAGATTTTTTTCGAAGAAAAACTTATTTTTTCAATACAAAAACGATGTTTTCACCAAAAAATGCAATCATATTAAATGTTACCTGGGTTTAAAGAAAAATAAGTTGCGGGTTATTGAATATTCCCCTTAATTTAATGAGAATCACCTTGTGTCGACACAAATAAATGTTCGAACAACAAAAGAGAAAGCATTTTTAAAATTATGTGTTCTGTCAAAGACGCAAAGAACACAAATTATGAACTGGAAATTTACGGGTTATAAAACAAAACAGGATTAAAATGAATAAATAACAGGTGAATTAATTCCCGAGTTGCTGTTTTTACATTTTTAGGTTAATTCCATTATTAAAAATGGTAATAGTACTGAGAAATACGTTTGAGAAAATAAATAATTATACGGTTTATAATATTTCACGCTAAAATTTAATTTGACTATAAATAAATATATTAAAACAACACAACCATTTACTATTCAACTAACCTTCGTAAGTAGGTCACATCTGGGGTAGGCAGAGAGATTAATGTGTCATATAAATTTGTCTTTCAAAAAATTCCTCCCCTCTCCCACATCATTTAGAATCTCTTCATACGTACTCGTCAATTATTCCCATTATTAATCGATTATTTTAAAGGATAAAGGAATGGGAAAACATATTTATGATGCAAGCCTAGTTGGAAATCGGAGCAGAGAAAGTACGATGAAAACTTGGCATTATCAACAATTTCGAATATTTTAAAATGGTTGGTTGGGGACTCAGAATTATTAGAGATGCATTAATGTGGACGAGGCAAAGAATGTTTGCAAAGACAGAGTTGTATAGCTTTCTGTTCTCTCTACCTACTTCCGCGGGATGCGACTTGAAAGTTATTTAGTTGGTTAGTTTTTTTTATTATTTAGAGATGGATACGTATTTGTTATTTAATAAAATACTTTTACTTTACTTTAATATCAATGATTAAATAAAAAATATATATCAAATTAAGGGCTTGGTTAAAATTATCTTTTAAAAATAAGCTGAAATTAAAAATAATAAAAAATCTACTAAACAAAAATTTTACAACGTGCAGTTATAACTATTATTTTTTAAAGATAAAAGTAGGTATGAAAATTTACAGCGTTTTAAAAATCCGGTGAACAGATTTTATAACGCAGTTTTTATTCAGATTTTTTACGTTCTCCCATCATATTTTTAAAATAATCAAAAACCGTATTATTGTAAAGATTAACGCAAAAAAGAATGGCGGTTGTAAAGGCCTTTATCTGCGGAACTTGTATATACAAAAAAAACTCTTCTTTTTACACACAATGGCTAAAAGTTTCCACATTTCAGACAAAAGAGCGGCTTATCTACAACATCGGTGTCTGTCAGTATTGAAGTTTTCAGTTTATATCAACATAACCACTCCGTTATCCCTCCAAATTTTCCGCAAATTGCTTTGTCAGGCGGGGTTTATCTTTTCAGGACTCCACGTACTGAGAAAATAATAAAACAGTGGATTTATGAAAACCTTCGAGAGTTTGACCACTGAATAATAAAAATGGCCACCAAACTTTTGTATTGTGAAGTTTGCTTGTAAATTTGATAAGAATATTTCGTTATAATCAAATTCGTACATAAAAAAATCATTTTAAATAAACATTTTATCAGCACGAATTCATCATGTTATCACAGAAAAATAAACGCTTGAAACAAGTATTTTATTTTATATTATATTTTACATAGTCGTCAAGTTCAAAATTACGGTCAACGATATAAAATAACCATATATCTAACGCATTAAAAATTTATGCAAAATATAAACAAAAAATTGCAAATGTTAATCTATGTTTATCTAGTTTTTAAAAGTATGTAAAATTGGCTATTTTTTATTTACAATATTGTGGACCTTTTCGTATTTTAAAATGCTTATATTAATTTTTTTTAAAGTATGTATAAATTGATTTAACCTTAACTTTGATAATAATGATGATTTATATGTTTAAATAAAACACTTGTACAAGACTTACATTATATATAAATATATGTTTATATTTATTGAATTGATAGTATGCAACAGTTTAAAATAAAACTCTTGGAAAATACGGATAAAAGATATATGAGTAAGTGTGGGTAGGGATGTTTATGTAAAGCCAACTAAATAAATTGGTGCGTAATTTACGTTGAAACCTTTGTGATATTGCATTTTAGATTAAAAACACGCTGATGTTTCCCAAAGAATTCATATTTACGTTTATATTAGACTTCTAAAAATACCAATAAAATACAAAACTTACAGTTTTTATTTCAATCAATTAATGTAAGATCAAATTTGAAATCTTAAATCTTCTCAAATTATTCACCGATTACTTTCAAATTTTAACACAGCGTTGCATTCGAATATCCGCGTATTTTACATATGAATCTCTTATCTGTGACATGGGAAAACAAAAAAGATTTTTACAGTTTTTTTTTAAATAGCAATACCATCTGTTTACCGTAACAGAAACACCTAATACCATACATCACTCATGGCTGACAGATTTTTTGTTGACATATGCTGTCACTTAGGATTTTTATTGTTTTCATGTCTTTACTGACATTGTGAAATGAAATATATTAAAATAGTTAAATATGTTGAAATGTTTTTTACTTAATCAGACTAAACCACAGCTACGCGTGCAGTTGGTAATACTTAAAAATTATAATTGATATATTTATAAAGTCACTGAAAAATGAAACCTGAAATTTTCTTTCAATAATGTTTTAATATAATATATTTACCCCTCTGCGCTCCCTGTTAAAAATTATTTTTTTAAATAGTTTTTCTTTAATGTTCTTCTTCTTCTTTTTATATGTCATTTCAGATCCCCCCGGCGACAACTATCTCTTGCGAGTATGTGTCTCTAACTTGGGCAGCTCTAAACAGTGCCTCAACTATTCTGATCCCCGTCCAGTCTCATATATTCTGGATCCAGGAAATCTGCCTTCTGCCCACACCTCGCCAACCGTCTATTTGATACAATTACTCGTACTTTTTCACTCTAAGTACGTACCCCAGATAGGACTCCTTCCAGACTTTGAAATCACTCAGAAACTGTCTTTCTACTCTTGTTCTTTGGAGTACATTCACGTTGCTGACCAAATCTGTTCATAGAATGCGTTGAATTCTATGATGCAACATCATTTGAAATGCCTCTTACTGGTCCGTAGTGCTGATCATGAGGGTCCACGGTTCTATTCCATGTAAAATCACTGATCAACCATAGACTTAACTTTTTTCCTTTTGAAAATGTTGATGTTAAATTATTTTAAATACAAGAATATATTTGTATAAATAAAACAAAATTTAATTTTCCTTAAAAATTTCTACTGGTTTTATTTTAATTCATCAAAACCTTTTAATTACTTTAAGCTAAATATTTTTTCAGTGCCAGGAGCAAAGTAACGAGAATATTGTTAAGATTATTTTTTCATTGCAAAAAATCTAAATGTTTCCTTAATCAACTAATTAAATTCTTGGTTTGTTTACTTTGTTATTCATTGTTTATTTATTTTCTTAAAGCAGGGGCTATTTCATCCCTCATTTTTACAGGCTCATTTACTTAATTCTCGATTTTCCTCTCTAGGCTGGAAGCCAAACAATAAGAATATTTTCCGCGAGTCACGACTTGCGAAGCATATAATATAAACAAGATTTGTTAAATAAGTAAGATAAATCACTCCGACATTGGAAAAAATATTCTATAAGGCTTTTTATTCACTTTACCATAAAGCTTTTTTTAGCACAGAAGACTAACTAAATTATATTTCTTAAAAATTATTTCTCAAATCTAAATATTTTTAAATATTATATGTGACTCGACATAGAACGAAGCATCTATTGTTTTTACATGAAAGAAGAGAGTCCAGGTCATCTGGCATAGTAGGCTTAATTGATCTTGACCTATAATATCACACGGGAAGGGTAATTTTACACTTTCACTGTTTGTTTTGGGCGGGAAGGGTAATTTTACCTTGTCACTCGACTCGTCGTAAATTGCGTGTAAGTTTTTTTTACGCATGACTTTTGCGGCATCTTTTGATCTCATATCAATGTATATAGTATGGTTAAATGTTATCACTTCTTTTCAGAGATGTTTATCTCTATTATGAGCGCGAATCCGCCCGCAAATAGTGTGATATTATAGGTGATTCAACTTGGACTAAAGCATCTTATCTTATCATACTTTTTACATTATTTGAATACATAACTGAATAATTGAATTCATAAATAGTTGAATACGAATTGAAAAAACAGGGTTTTATTCAACAACAACAAAAAGTTATACGAAAAGTTTGATGAACTAGCTCTTCACGAACTTGTGTATATTTTATGAATCTAATAAATTGCGAATTTATGACATTTTGATGTTGACACACACCATTTTTTATTTCATTTTTATTATATTCTCAATATTTTTAATATTTAAAGCATTTACTTTGTGGTTAGTCATTTTAACTTATTTTTTTTTTACAAAAATGTTAATCAAATTAGTACATAACCACTTTTCACCGTAATTTTGTGTTTATTGATTCGGCATTAACCTTGTGGTATCCCATGTTGATTTTTTTAAACGAAACACTTTTATAATACAACTAAATGAGTTTAAAATCATTAAATACGCTTTGTTAAAAAAAACTTACAGACGTTTTCATCTATAGGTGAAAAGTAAATATATTGTTTTACTTTTCACCTGTAGATGAAAACGTCGGTTAGTTTTAGAAACAAGTCAGTAATGAAATAAAACTCATTAATTGGTATTAAATAACTGTTTTTTCTTAATAATTCTTAATTTTATCCGCCTCCGTAGTGTAATGGTCAGCACGCTTGGCTACCGTTCTGGAGGTCCCGGGTTCGATTCCCAAAGGGGGGTCTAATAAATATAACTGATTTTTTCACTCTAATATTTATTCAATATTACCCTGGACTGGTACCTGAAGTGAAGGGCTGATAACCTTTCCTTCGTGTGTTAACGATCAAGATAACACTGCGTTTATTTGATGCAGTGCCCTATGCACCATTGGGGTGCAGATAAGGGTTCGAATGAATAATTTTATCCATACTTCTTGTGTTCTTTTCTCATTTTACCTTTTAAACATGTAGCATACACATTTTTAACGCACATTTGTCCAAGATATTGTATTTCGATAACTAGACCTCTAATTTCATTGGATTCCAACTCTATCCTTTCATTATGTCGGTAGTTTGAATGATTGAGTAAATAAATGCTAAATGATTTCCCGGCGAGTCTAAACTTCGACAGTTACCCAGAATATACGCTAACATAGTGGCACAAGTAAGTGTGCTGAGCACTGGCGCTACTCCCCTCACCCTGCGAAACCACTCAGCCAAAGCTGGAGAGTAAATTACCAGTAGCCGACGCTTCGTTAGCTTAAGTGAGCTAACAAAAGGACTCGGCTTCGCGTCCGGGCCGAGACCGCCATTGTGACGTCACTCCCGCACATAAAGATGGCACCCACTGTGGCTAGATTAAGAAAGAAATACCACCATAGTCCTCGAATTAAGAAAGTTAAGAAAAATTGTTTTTTAGACGTCTCAAATGGAGTGAAACGATTTGGTTTCCATAGAGCATAGAAGTAATTTTATATATTCAAAAATAAAAAGGAGAATTAATATGAAACATAATCATTTATAATTTTTTCATACCATTTTATCAGTCTCTTTATAAGAATTTGTGTTTTTTTATTACAAACCACCCTTTTTCTAATTTCTAACCTTTTATCAGTACCCAATGATGCATAGGGCACTACATCGTATTGACGTAGTGTTATCATGATCGTTACTTACGTGAAGACAAGGTGATGCTGCTCTTCGGGGATCAGTCTAGGGTAATAAATATTAGAGCGTAAAATCAATAATATCTTTTTAGGCCCCCCTCCCTCTTGGAATCAAACCTGAAATATAAATATACAGGTTTCAAGAATAAATGCAGAATGGATGTTTTTACCTTAAGTTTTTTATGTTTTCTCATTTGTTATATTTTCTTATTTGTTTATTTTAAATATGCTTCTTACCTTAACCTGTCTGGGTGTGAGTTTCTCCGGACAAAACTGTATCTGAGGAGTGAATTTGTTTTTGTTTTTTTTTTTACTTTTAAATTTTTATATTATAGTCGATGCTATAAGCAACATGTTTTCTTGAATAAACAAAGATATTTACCCCAGTAAACATGATTTATATCAAAATTATCGAAATATCGATAAATCATGTTTTTAACATGTTTTGATATAAATCGTGTCATAAATCATATTTTGTATCGGCCGTACATGTACGTCCAAACTCCTTTGAGAAAAGTTTGGTATGGCCGTACATGTACGGCCATACTCCCGGACAGGTTAAGTTTTCTCATTTATTTCTTTTAAATATGCTTTTTGTGCCTATTTATTATACCTGTTTATTGTTTTTATATTTTGCCATGTATTAGTATTAGTTCTGGTTATTTAAAGAAAAATCTTTTTTGTTACTTTATAATACCATAATCCCATGTCCCAAAATGAGAAATAGAAATTACTCATCGGGAATATTATATGTATATGCGATTTATGTGTGTAATATGTTTTGAAATAAATAAATAAATAAAAACACTAGGCAGAATGGTGAACGTCATACAAGTGTATAAAGTGGTCGCTTAAGCCAGCCAAATACCAGGTCGTCATCCCTGGGATGCTCTGACTTCCATCTTCTTTCATATAAAGAGGAACGATATATGTTTCATATAATGAAGAGTTACTAATTTAGGATTCAATCTCGGTAGGCAAATGTGTTCACCTTATCTCGGTGGGATTCGTAATGGGATCCAGACCAGGAGTAGTGAAACTCAAATTACAGGGCGAGGAAGATGGATGTAATAGTATCTAGTAACTACACACGCGCTGGCTGATAGAATGGCCGTATTAGCATATTGCTAACCATGCAACTCCCATGTTCGGATGCAGTTCTCTGAGTGGATATCGATCTGACCGACTAACTGGGCAGTTACGAAGAACTAAACGTAACATTTAATGCTTTGATTATATCTAACACATTATTTTATAACTATAAGAATTTCAATGTTTTAAAATTAGTACAAAAACCCTGATGATGACAAGGTTCTTGTTAAACCTGGTTAGAAAAAGTGAACCAATAAAAAGTGGTTAAAACAAAGTTGTTTTATTTTATTCAGTTTAATAAAATGTGCCACAAAGTATCTGCGAAAAACATTCAAGACATAATTTTATATAATATTAAACGTATCTTGGCTCGAGATGAAGCACCAATTGTTTTTTTTTTCATGAGAAAAGATAGAAGTCAGAGCATCGTAGGGTTTACGATACGGTTTTTGGCTGTCAAACAAGTTCTTTTACTCCGTCTTATTCCTCATTACTGAGGGTTGTGACCCTTGTGGAAGCAATGACTCTTCTCTAGTTTTCCTTTGACTGCGCTGCACGTGGCGTAATTTCTGCGTATTTATAAACAACAACAACCCTCCCACTATCTTCTTCTCCATCCTATTCCTCATTGCTGTGGGTTGTGACCTTTGTGGAAGCAATGACTCTTCTCCAGTTATCCCTTGACTGCGCTGCACGTAGCGCAGTCAAGGGATAACTGAGGTGCCTGCTGCTGCCATAATTTGATCGATCCATCGTTTAGGGATCTTCCTCTCCCTCTCTTTCCCTCTAGGCTACCGATCACAACGAGTCGTTCCAGGCTATACTCGTTGCCACACGTAACATGTCCAAAGAACTAGAGAATCCGTCGGTTCAAACAAATAATGAACACAAAATTGTACGGTAGCTCAACGCCCTTACCACGATACTACGGAGTCGAACTAATATACGTGTGTGTATGTCAAGATGTTAACACTTCAGGAATGTCGATAATGCTAAGGATATGATATTGTAAAAAGGAATATTTCAATAACAATCCATCAATATTATATGTATCTCAACTTGAGATGAAGTATCTATCATTTTTATAAGGAAATTTGTGGATCTCTGATTACAATCCAAAATTTGGCTGGCTTAAGTGATTAGTTTTAACACTTGCAAAACGTTCACCATTCTGTTCATTACTGAAAATCCACGTGTCATCTGTCTGTATCCCGTGAAACGATATTATTGCGAGATTTGATAAAAAAGACAATGCAAAAATGATAATAAGGTTCTTCGTTTTATAAAATTTTACATACCTATATAAAGCTATTTTTGTGTGTATTTCTTAATTAGATTTATTTATAAAATAAATGTACTTTCTTCCCGATGTTGTGTATCTAGTACACATTGCTTCTAATAAGCATAATATCTCTATAAATATAATAAATACAAGGCTAAAATTTTTGGTATTCCTCCAAAATATATTTACACATTGATTTAATAAATATTTTTAATAATAATCAGAATTTATCGGGTACATCAGACGTATTTTGTGAATATCGGAAAGAAATTTTTGTATAAACAGCGCGTGAAGAGTGTACAGGAACCGCGATACTATATTCGCATCTCACTTTTGCATACTTACATTGTGCAAGCGTGAGGAGCTCAAAGTTCAACGTTCTCTGGCTAGCTAGTGAGTTAGCGCCAGTAGCTCTTGAGCTGTAGACAAGAGAAGACCTTTGCTTGTTCCGTGAGCGTTGCCACATGGTTATTTAATATTTTCCGCAAATAAATCATATTATTAAAAAATTTTATATCTATAATTTTTTAAACTAAATGTTCTACAACGAAAACGGACTAGCTATAAATTTTCGTATTTTTCCCATTTTAAATCGCTATTTTTTTATTGTGTGGTGACTACTCAACACCGGGACGCGCTTTTATTTTAGCACCGGATGAAAAAGGTTAATAAAACACAATAATATGGTTATGATTCTACTAACCTAATGAACGAAATCACTTCATGACTAATTTAATATCAGAGTAGCTTTGTCAAATCAATATTTGAATTGACATTTGATTAAACAAGTATATATTTTATACACGCCAATGCATTGTTTGTGGAAATTCGGTAGGTAAAATATAATTTGTTATTTGCTTTGTGTAAATAACACTGTAAATATTGTTATATCAATAAAGTGATGTGAGTTTCAATTTTCAATAAAATAACAAAACATTTCACCGATCAATTTTAGAACTGAAAATTAAATTAAGAATATTTTAATTATATCATGAATTACTTAGATCTACATTTTGTTTTATTATTTATTAGATACTGGAATATTCACGCTAAAGGTGATACATATATATTTCAAACTAACCAGCTGCCTGACATATATAAAATACAACCCATTCGGGGATCCAAAATAAATGATCTAAATAAGTACTTAATGGAAAGATATAAACATGTTTGTAGTGATTAGTCATATTTTGTTTTTACCTTATGTTTTTTATATTTTCTCATTTTTTTATATTTTCTCATTTGTTTATTTTAAACATACTTCTTACTGTATGTTTTTCTCGTTCATTTCTTTTAAATATGCTTCTTTTGCCTTTTTATTATACCTGTTTATTGTTTTTATATTTCGCCATGTATTAGTTTTAGTTAAAAAAAAATATTTTTTGTAACTTTATTGTTTGTGTTCCGGTCTTACTAACCTTAATCCCATCTCACAAAATGAGAAATAGAAATTACCTGTATGCAATATGATAAGAAAAAATAAATTAATATTTTATTACATTTTATGGTATCTCAACTTTATATGAAGGATCTATCGTTTTTATACAAAAAGAGATGGAAGTACCATTGCTTATGTCTTCAGCCTTTGAATACTTTTCTTTCAACTGCTTTCTGGTGATAACAAAAAATACTTTATCGAAAAAAAGTTTACGATACACCTTTAACAATATAAAACTTTTGTTTAGTTTAACTTTTTTTTTTAAATGTAAAAAAAATTATAATAATATTATAAAAGAAATGTTTAGATACCCAATTTTTTAATGTATTAAAAAGATACGGAATTGCTGTAAATTATTAAATTTATATTTGAAGCAATAAATAACTTTGTGATTTTCCATTTTAACTAAAATACAACTTTGTTTTAAAATGACAATAAATATTTTATAATAACTTAATTGTAATGTCTAGAGGTTTCGAAGCTGACCGCTTTTTTTTCAAGACTGATTAATACTAAAACACTATCTATTATACTTAACAAAATTCAAAATATCTTGGAAAAAGAGCTTGGGTAGATCTCAAGAGGCTTTATTTTTTGTGTAGATCAGCAGTCAGAGTCAAGAGGGATTAGAGATGTTGAGTGATTGGAAACATATTAATTAACGGACTTCTAGAAAAATCTTTTATTTGTGTATTTTTTAGTTGTAAATTATTATTGATTACTTTTAAAATTTCTAAGTAATTTAATTTAAGTTCTCTATTGCAAGTATGTAATATATTTAGCCTTGCATTGTAATATTAATTTAGAGCATAACAAAGTAATATTTTTACTATATAATGCTGTGTATTAAAATATTGAGTCGTACCGTTGGGAAGCGAATAAATAAAAATAAAAGTATTAAAATCTAATAAAACTTTTTAAAATAGAAAAACAAGCATCAAGCATTACTCAGTTTATGAAATAAACTTGAGCTATGTTTAATTTAAAGTTGAGATTTATTTTTGGTTTAAGTTAAGCTTAGTCCATTTATTTTCTTTTTTTTTAACTAACCCCGGTACAAATCTTCTTCAAAACTCGTTATCTCCCACCGCCTGGTCGTTTTTAACCAGGAAACTGTAAACTGTTCAGAATTTACATAATATTTCACGAGAATCTCAAGATTTTGTCGCACTGTTTGTTCGCTTTATATTTCCGTAACATCAATTCTGAGGGCCAGTTCATATTTCACTCACGTAAAAATAAAAATGTCTCTTTAGCTGATTGGTGAAAATACAAAGAGACTGATTTTGAAAAATCCTCCTCAATATTTAAGTTCAATATCATACTCTTCTAGTTACTTTATAGTGTAGTGGTAAACGATAGCGTTTGGTTCATCAATATAAACATAGTTAGTGCTTACCCTAGTGCTCTTCTTCTTTCTGGCTCCATCCCAACTTATCGTATTTATAGACTATTAACGTCAGTTCCCAACGTCGCGACGCGTCGTCAGGTTGTGAGTCCTTCTACATATCATATACAACGTCATCTCGGTTATCCCTTCGAATAATGTTATCTTTCTGTAGCGTTTATGATGTCTTTCGAGGAATATCCATAGCGATTGCCTAGTTTATTTTGGTGCTTACCCTACTTTTGTGAAATATAAATAAAATTCTAATTCAAACATTTCGTTACTAAATTCAGCACGTGGAATCGCTTTGTAAAAATATCTTTATATATATTTTTTAAATTAACTAAGTTAATACCATTATTTCTTAAAATCTATAGTGACAAGTGTTTTGATGTACTCCGCATTTTCAAATACAGTATGTGAAGCAAAGTACAAATTTTAGAGTTGTGTCCTTGGGACGTTGAAGCATGAAGGAACTGTTTCCTATTTATATTTTATTATTTTTTACTCATTCCTATTTATATTTTATCAGTAGGAACATAGACAATAGCGGAGGGGCTTTAGTCGTTGTATTTGTTAATAATGAGTTTATTTTTATTTATATTCGTGTCAATTTGTACTGTGTAAAAATGTTGCGGTTTATGACTTTTCGAGTTTATAATTTTTGGGATCTCTATATTTATGTCAATCGTAGTTGATTCAATGAAGAAATGAAAAGATTTCTTTATTATTTTTTATAAATTTCAAACAATTTATTTCATTATGTTGATTAGGGATTAAGCGGCTTTATTTACTTATTTTTCAAATGATCCAAAAATCTAGAGTTATACAATTTATAAAAAAATATATGTTCGCTAGACAAAAGCTTTATTAAAACATAACTAGCTGGGATATTGTTTTGTTTCCATCGACAGGAGAAAAGGGGTAAAAATAGTTTTAATCCATTCTACCGCAAACACCAAACCACCGAACCACCCCGTGCAGAGTGTTGCCGAGTAATTGCTTGTCATCCCACGGGGTAGTGTTTTATTACCGTCACAGCCTTTTTCACTTTGGAGGTTGCACGAAGCTTTATGGCCATACAGAAAGCTTACAAAAATCACTGAAAACGACAGTCGCTTATAAAAGATAGGTAGGTTGTGATTATATTTTGTACTAAATTTTAAATAAAAAAATAAAATGCGTGAGTGACAGATTTTTTAGTTTGTCAATATATTTTGATGGGTGTGAACATATTTTCTGGGTTCTTTATCCAAGGAGCTTAAAATAAATAAATAAATAAAAAATGAACTACGTAATAACGATTTAACTTCACTTGAAGCTTCTGACTTCATGTTATTGAGGACCCATGTTATACTACGCCATTTTGATTTTGTGTCCTATCCACCTTTTGCTTGGAAAAATGATAGAAAAAAATATCTGTTAATATTTGTGAATACATATCGCTCACTTTCAAGAACGTCATAAATCAAAAATCGTCAATTTTCAGTTATGCCCATAAAATGTACTATATCCCAGCAAAAGAGACATATTTTAAACTTAATATTTACCCGCTACAGGGTAGAAAGTGTTGTTTTTGCATTTTGAAGAAAAGGTATTATTTAATTATTTTTTTTTAAATAAACTACATCTTTTTCAAATTAAGAAAAAACCTCAGGTTTTACCTAAAAAGATATGTTGCACAGTAAAAAGTTCAATAAGTGGCTTGATATTTATTTGTAATCATCGTTTTATTTGTTTAAACTTTAAAAACGTTCTCCTGAAAAATCAAGTTTTTTGATTTATGACGTTCTTGAAAGGAGTGATCGATATATGTACATACATTTCTTCAACATCGTATGTTATAAAATATAAATGGAAAAAATAATTAATTTTATCAATTCGATATTCAATAGGAATATATTTTTACTACATGAATTTAGTTTTTTCCTTATAATAATACAATTCGAATCACGGGTCAAGCCGGGTAAACACAATAGTAAAACGAATATCAAAAGAGAAACTCCTCTGTGTTTTTTCTAGTTTTTTTTTCTTTCCATTTGTTTTTTTTTGTACTGAGACTTGTACTAAATATTATTTGTATTAATTGCCAGACTAATGGATCAAAATTGTTCACACAAAAGGTCGCACGCTACGAGTATAATGACGACAGGTGCTGTGCGAGATTAAGGAATATGGCACTAAAATGTACCAACTCATCAGCTTAATAACAACCGTTTTACTAATGATACGCATACTGTATGTATACCACATTATTCTTGCGTGGTTAGTTTGGTATTCAATTCTGTTAAGATATGTTAAATGTGTATTTGCGAATTCATCATTTTTGGAGTTAAATCGTGTTCAATATATAATCCTAAAAAACGTAACGTATAACAGTGAAAAATACACTGTTATACGTTACCTTTACGTTACCTACGAACACAAAGAAAAACATTTTTAAACGGTTATTGATTACCTTTGAAAATTTATATTTTTACGTTTTCCCATGATTTGGTTTTAAAATGTATTATTTAGACTGTTAAGGTAAATACATTTTTTTTAAATGTTTCATTGCAAAGATTTTATTAAAAACTAAAACTCTCCCCTATCGCATTTCGACAGAATGCAATTGTAATGCGATCTCCCAGACAAATTTGAGGCAAAACGATACATGAAAAATGCTCACATCTGTCTGTGAGAATGCATTTCGACTGCATTCTATCTACTTTCATCCTAATTTTGCCAACTTCCAGCTTCAATTACGTATTAGGGTTTTTTGTTATAACAGAGCACCATTTCCTCTGTTCAAAGTGTTGACTATCTTTTCAATGGATCAATTTTTCATCCCTAGAAAACATACTTACAAACCAAATATATGAAATCATCTACTGTTCCAAAAATTCCCATTTAAAGTATATCATATCACATCCAAATTTTTTCCACCTCGTGTAATGGTCAGCACGCTCGGCTACCATGCTGGAGATCCCAGGTTTGAATCCCAGGGGGGGTTACAATAAATATTAGCGATTCTTTCACCCTAATATTTATTCAATATTACCCTGGACTGATACCTGAAGCAGAGGGCTGATCACCCTTCCTTCATGTGTTGACCATCAAGATAGCACTGCGTTTTTATGATGCAGTGCCCTATGCACCATCGGGGTACGGATAAGGGTTTGAAAAAGATATAAAAATTTGCAAAGCATACATATTAATAGCAGCGCTTGGTGCTTAACTGTAAAGGAATGGAATGGAATAATGGATGGAAGTCATAAACAATTCAAACGAGCTCAAAAATGTAAATATCTTCACGATAATGATTTTCACAGTAAATCTTAATACAAACCAATTTATACTGGAATGTTCATACTTATGAACTTAAATATGCGGACTAAGGGATGCCGAGAAATTCCCTTAAGTTTACTAACTCATCAAAATAACGAAGTTACATAATAATGTGTAGTTCCACATTCCCTCCCACGAATCTTTCCTCAAGTTTGCGAACCCGACCATCCACGCGAATCAAGTATATTTTATAATAATCAGATTTTCTTATAAAACCTGGGCAAAAACAAGTTCTAAGTTACTCGTATTACAAAACTTATATTCCTCAAGTATGAGATTTTAAAAGAGATATTCAGTATTTGATAGACATTACGTCACTTTTATATAAACAGGGATATGATCCTGTGGTATTTTTGAAGGGATTTTATTAATTATAATTTTACAGCTGTTAAAAAACTACCGTGATTTTTTGATACACCAAGAATCGAAGTATTATTTTTATTTGCTAATATAATGCTGTAATGGTCAGCGTGTATAGCTACCGTGCTGGAGGTCCCGGGTAAGACTTCCAGGGGGGTGAAAATAAATATTAGTGATTTTGCACTGTAATATTTATTTAATATTACCCTGGACTGGGTCCTGAAGCGCAAGAGTGATCACCTTGCCTTCATGTAAGTAATGATCGAGATAACACTGGGTCAATTTGATGCAGTGTCCTATGCACCATTGGGTGCGGATAAGGGTTATAGGTAATATAAGAAAATAAGTAAAGTTTTTTTCCACATTTATTTTAAATCACCAGTGACTGGGTTTCGCCATTACCGACATCATCAAACTAAAGGGAGGCTCGACAAAATTAAATGTTATATACCTAATTATATGATTTAAGTTTTGTCCTGACATTTCTTGGAGAAACTACGCTAAAATAATATCTTTGTATTTTTTTCACATTCATTTTATTTGACCAGCGACCGGGTTTCGTCGTAACCGATATCATCAAACTAGTGATCTGGAGACTGAACCGGAGACCAGTCTGATGATGTCGGTAACGACGAAACCAGGTCACTGGTCAAATAAAATTTATGTGGAAAAAATGTACGTAGTCATTATTTTATTTTATTTATACCTAACATGACAGAGGTTGTAAACCATGATTGAATAAATTAAAAAATCATAGTGAATTTAAATTAAGTGAATTTCAGTAATGTTTATTTTTTAATATATTCAAGTTGTGCTTAGAATTTTGAGTATGACTTTATATGATTTTATAAAATAATTGTTTTTTTTTTGTGTAAATTTAAATAATATTTGGTTGGTTTTGGAACCACTGGTTGACAACTCCTTTTACTTCTACTACACATTTGTAAAATTCCTTCAGTTATTTCTTATCGACATGACATTTAACCACCCTACCTTCGGGTTATATTCAGGCATATTTTTTTATAAACAAGCAAAAAAATCACGACGTTTATTGTCACAAAATATTGTCAGGTATGAAACCTGAAAAAAAAATTCAGTGTATCCGGTAAACATTAAATATTATTGGAACATATATCTTTTCTCGTGCGCGTAGGTCATATGGGTTAGCGTGGAATGGTGAAGAAAAACGTATGTGTAGGACGGTTAAGAAACTATTGTCTATTTTCTAATGGGTATAGTAAAGGTTAATGTTTGTGTGTGACTTGGTCATATAAAGTTTGTTTATTGTGGTAATTTTTTTATCGTTTCATTTCCAGGATATCTTATTTTTCTTTTTTCTTACCTTTGCAAGATGTTTGTAAAAATTTAAATTTATGATTTTGGTTAAAATCATGGTTTGTGTCTAAAATTAAAAAAAATATTCTGATTATTATTGATTACCTATGCCCATCTTTTTTGTAAATTTTAAAACCCCATTTTATTAAAATTTAGTTGTTTTAAATTTAAATATCAAAAAAGGTAATTTTCATCATCATTCTCTCATTGTGGATTATTTTGAATCCAAAATAATATACCGTCAATTTAATATTTATTTAAAGACAAAAAAACTTCAGTTTTCCAATTAAGACGTACAGCAAACGTAGTCTGTTTCTGTAATATAATTACGCTAGTCATCAGGTGTGTAAATTAGTTAAATTTACAGTCAGTGTTAGCTTTGTATCATAATAATGTAATCAAAACAAATATCAGACAATTCTGGTGGAGTCGCTTAGAATTACAAAGTAAAATCAATGCCGTGTGTTCCTTCAATTAAAACAAATGATATGATTTATAATTTCTCGTAAATTAGTATACTTAAATATTAAACGAGCTTTATTAAATACTACAGGATGGTGATATTTAATTTTCATAATTTCAGAATGAATAAACTTTATTTTAAGAAACCAAAGACAACAGCTATTGAGTTTTATTTATTAATATGCAAAGTTTTAAACAACACATTTTACATAATTGATATTAATGTTTTACTCGCAAGCTTATAATATTTACAATACTGTTGAAATTATATCCACAAAAAATAATGATCAAAGAAAACCATCAATGTGACGCAAATAAAAATCCCGACTAGAAACGTTGACATCCCACATAATTTGTAAAATCCTGATTTCGAAAGAATTATGACGATCCGTGGATTACATGCCCCAGCGGTTGGGAGGCATGAGGGTCGCGGTTCGTTACCGCCGCCATCGTCACGATCAACCCCTTGCGAGTACATCAACCCGAGCCGACCCCCCAAATCCGCCGGGAAGGGTTGCTTATCACGTGACTAGATTCGCAACAAACTTTTCTCGGGGAGACTTAATGATGGAAACCAAAGTTAACGGATGTTTCGTGGAGTCTGGAATGCGATTGGCTTACTACGTCATATCACACCGTACTCGTATGTGTATCTTTATCTATCAAACTCACCCAAATACCTAGAAAAAACCATCTTACCTAGAAAAAAACCTTTAAGTACTCTCATTAATTCCTCTCCTTTCCTTCTCTTTCCTGCAAAATTTATTTTTTATACCATACCCTTTTTTTAACTCTCAATATTGAATGAATGAATATTGAATATTGAATATTTAATTGTTATAATAACATAAATGTGGAATTGTTTAATTGGCTTTATTTTTATAAATGTTACTATTTTTGTTGATGTACTATTTTTGTTACTATTTTTGTTGATGTTACATTAAATTAGATGTTACATAGATTACAATGTTATTATTTTTGTTGATGTTTAATTGGCTTTATTTTTATAAATGTTACTATTTTTGTTGATGTAATGTTTATTATTGTTAATGTAACTTTTGTTTATCATATACTATTTGTAAATGTAAAGCTGTACAATTCCCAAAGAAATAAAATAAAAATAATAAATAAAATACAGAAATGATCATAATATAATCTAATATTATTTATATTGAAAGCACTAACATGGTGATTTTCTATTTTAATTTTATAATTATAATCATTTAGTCATAATAAAATTAACTTAAGTGGTAACATACAAGTTTTTTTTCTTTTACAATTTTAACACAAGTTATCAATTAGAGAAAAACACTTTTTGTATGTTAATTGTTTTTCCGAAAAATGAAAAATAAAAAATCACCGAAATCATTTTCGATGACGATTGAATTTTTTATTTTGATAATTGGTTTGGTTTTTTATAATACTTCACAATTACTTTATTTATTTATAGAGAAATATTAGTTTTTTTTATTATTTATAAAACTACTTCAATTTCATACTATTTATATTACCCTAAGCGGCTCATTATTACAAATATGTATCAAATTGTGGTAGAGAGGGTTCGAACCGAGAAACTCTGACTTAAGAGTCCGTGCCACTAACCACGGGACTAAAACATCTTACTACTACCATCTTACCATCTACATAGAAATCTTTATTTAAAGATATTTATTGATTTGGCATTCACGACTCACGAATGCGATCTCTCGGACGGGTGTGCGTCTGAACAACGTATGACAGATGTTGTAAAATAAGGAAAGAATATAAGACAAAAATGAGGAAGGTGTGTAAAGAATAAAACAGTTAAACAAATATTATGAGGCGAATGCGGCTGGCAATAGAAGCAAAGGAAAGCCAAGAAAACCTTGTCATGACCAAGTATGTCAAATACTTGGAAATGGTAAGGTCAGGACTCGAAATAATCGGCTGGTATGTATGAAGAGATTCATGAATATAAAAGAGGAGAAGATTGTTTGCAAAGATAGATTAGTGTGGCGTTCTATTCGCTCTGTCTTTCCCTGCAGTGAAGTGGCGTGACGGTAATTTTTTTATTTGTTATTTGAATAAAAAACAAAAATCAAATACTAGTAAGGGGACACTTTTAAGTGTATTTATGAACACCTTATGTCTTTACATTTATAAATTCCAAAGTGGTATTATAGAATAGGCTTGTATTCATATTAAAGTTATCTAAAAATAGGTGAATCTTTTAGCGAGTGGGCCAATTTTGACTTAAATATTTTTAAGTTTGGTAAATACTTTTTGGGGAAAAAATGGCATTCCACTTCGTTTACATAAATATTCATAAGCTTTGGTCGTTGCTCAAATGAACCGCGTTTATTTTACCAGTAATATTTAATCTTGACTTATCATTTCACAAAAAGAGCGTAAGAGTGAAAAGAAAAATTAAAATTCAGCATTTTGTCTTGGAAATCACTTATCGCGGGAGGGAGGAATTCAATTTATTCACAAGTACAATTAAGGTTCCGTCTAGTTCGAACCAGAGCACGAAAAATCGTGATTGGCTGGTGATTTTTTCAGTCCATCCAATTTCTCGATTGCCATCTGAAAGATTTGGGCACATCAGTAAGTTTAATATTCCTATTTTTATAAGAATGTCCGCCTATTTTCTACTTCCATTCGGATGACTTCAAACAAAAACATGTTGGGTTTCTTCTATAACAAAGTAAAAAGTCTTTGCCATGTTATGTTATGTAGATATTTCGAATAAATGTAAATGGGAGTCGAATCTTTCAGCTTAATGAAAATAACGAAAAAACTTTTTTTTTGGGACTTTTTTTAATATACTCATCAAAAATTTGATATTTTCATTATATTTATTTAATAAAGTTACAAAAAATACACAATTTAATTGATTGTTTATGTTAATACAAGTAAGGTACTCCGATTTTCTCTAACAAAGAGATTAAGTTCTTTTGATTTGAGAGGGTAACATTTAATGGATAACGCTGCCATTGTGGTATAAAACTGTTTTTTTTTTTAAGTTTTCACCTGTTACGTGTAAATGTACTTGTCACAGTTTATAAAAATACGCGCTTGTTGGAATGCAACTTCGTGTCAACATTTCAAAGCAATCTCCGAATATTTTTAGGAGAGAAAAGATTTTATATAAACTTGCATTTAATAATAATAATAATACCCTAATCCGCACCCCAATGGTGCATAGCGCATTTCGTCATATAAACGCAGTGTTATCTCGATCGTTTATACATGAAGGAAAGGTGATCAGCCCTCCGCTTCAGGTACCAGTCCAGGGTAATATTGAATAAATATTACAGTGAAAAAATCACTAATATTTATTTGACCCCCCTGGGAATCGAACTCGGGACCTCCAGAACGATAGGCGAGCGTGTTGACCATTACACTACGGAGGCGGACAAAAAAAAACTTGCATTTGCATTTCTATAAATATCTATTACCGTTTTTACCGTGTTTAAAAATGATGCGGAATGCATGGACACACTTGTCACAATAGATTTTTTTTTAAAGTGGTACTTACCAAGTAAAATTCAAATTAAATAGTGGTTATAAATTGTCCATGAAAACTATAAAAAATAAAAATAAAATTCTAAAAATAAAATATCTATTACCGTTTTTACCGTGTTTAAAAATGATGCGAAATGCATGGACACACTTGTCACAATAGATTTTTTTTTAAAGTGGTACTTACCAAGTAAAATTCAAATTTAATAGTGGTTATAAATTGTCCATGAAAACTTAAAAAAATAAAAATAAAATTCTCGTTGGATATATTATTCCTCATGTTTAAAAAAAATATGTGTTCATTACGCAAATGAAATAAGGTTTATTTGTCAACATTATAATTCGACGTGAGATACAAAAGCTGGAGTTGAGGCATTACGATTTAAAAATTTATTTTCATTAATTCTGAAAGCATGATACATCCTCCATTCACGTCGAATTTCCCTAACACCTAATTGTATTACACTTTGGCGTTGGTGACTGGTTTTCGTGAAATAAAGAATTATCAAAAATTTCACAAAATGCCGACGTTACAAATATTTAACATGACTAAAAGTATTTTTTTAATAACGTACCGTTGACAAATCGATATATTTTTAAATATATTTACGATAAAACCGTCAACTTTTATTTGCCGAATTTTTAAGCTTCCGTTCAAATTACATTATAAGCACATATTTTGAATTGAAACAAAAAAGCAAAAAATTAATCATAACTAAGAATCGGAGGAAATTGAAACATTTATCCTACCGTACTTTCTCTCTATTTGGAGCTTATGGAGTCTTTAATTTGCCTCTAGGCTCTTCTGTAAGCTGGCACCTACCTTGGAACTCCACTTTAATAAACCCAGATTTGTAAGCAAGAATTAAGACGTGCTCAAAATATAGTGAGTATTAATTAAAAGTAATTGTAAGTTAATAATAATAATGTTTTAATATTAAAATTTTAAAAAAAGATAAAACAATGCTTCCAAGCGAGTATTTAAAATAATTTGTAGAGAATCTAACTCACATTTCATAAAGGTCTCTGCTTATTGAAGAAAATTTATGGGTTTATTTCTTTGAAAAATTAATTAATTTACAAACTAAAGATGGTGCCTAGAATAAGCATGTGAAAGAGGGTGTCAATAAAAACATAAATACAATATCTGAAATTAAATTAGTATAGTTGTCAATCATGGATAGAATGGTGAATATTAATCGTGTTTAAAGCGATCACTTATGAAAGGTTTTAAGCTCTGTAAATTCCCAGTCTTCCATATTCTTCTATTTTTTTAAGATAACAATAAAAATATTTCTTAAATGGACCTACCCAGATCTATTGGCAAAGATTTGGACACACTCAATATATTGAAACCTTATTTTGACAAGATTTTTAAAAATATTTTATGCTTTCCGCTGATAATACGTATGTAAAGTTACCTTTTTGACCTTTTTTCATCGATTAATTTAGCATCAACTTAGACGTATGTTTCATCCATTTTTTTTAATTTAAAAGAAGCAAGATCAAAGAAACACGGATGAAAGAAAATCACTTACACGATCTTCATAGCTAGAGTCTCCTTCTACTGAGATTGTTCTAAATGTCTGGAAGAGAAAAGGTGGATATTTGAATTGTCCCGAAAAGATCACATGAAAAACAATAGGATACGGATTTTCAATGCGTACAATAAACGCGAGTAAAAAAACAGATAGGTTCTTCACGATAGTACGAAAATACCTTCAAAAATTATAGAAAGATCGCTGAAAAACAAAACATATTTGAAATCAGATTTTTTTTTTAAGAAATCTATATCCCGTCCGAGGAAAATGTTCAGGGAAGCTTAACTGGCAGTTCACAAGAGAATGGTAGTACCGATACTAATGTTTGGAAGCGAAACATGAAATTGGCAAAAAAAAGGATGAAAATATAGTAAACGCCGTTGAAATTCGCTCCCTCAAACAAATGTGTGGGAAATCGTTGTATGACTCAAAATTAAACATATAAATATATAAGTATATTGGAATGAAATGTAAGGCTGAAAATTGGATAATTTAAAATATTAAGTTAATTCTTTAAGGTGGTATGAATTGTAGAACAAAGTGTTAATACATAATTCACACATCGCTTGTGTGAGTTCGAGGCAGTATCTATAGTTGATTGGAGTAACCTTTTTATTCAGCAGAGGCCTTTTTTTATTTTCAAATGTATGTAAAATTCATTCTGATTTATTTTACATAGTGGAAGATGCCTGACAACATGATTATAATTTGTTGTCATAAAAATAAAATTACTAACCAGTCACTTTATTTATAACATTTTGGTGTGCCCAAATCTTTGTTCACAAATCTAGATTTCTCCACTTCGGAGTTATTGTTAAATGCAAAAATAAATGAAGAAGCCCAAATTTGTGAATAAGGATTTGAACACATTTTAAATGTTGTGAACCGTATATGTAGATAAAACCACATAGTGACCACTGAATCAATTAATGAAATGATTTAATTTTTTGTTGTTGTAATTTGATTTTGAAAAATCTATATTAAAAGCATTGTAACTTGGTGGTATGGTAACATAACACAATCCTTATCATTCATGGTTAACGTTGTGTAATACCACTTTAAAGTTATATAAAAGTGGTATTACACAAAGCGAACGAAGAATGATAAGGAGAGTGTGATCAAAATTTATCCTATTTCTATACTAAAAGGATCATTGAGAAACATTATATTTGTATGTTTATTTCATTCATTCATTTTCATTCCCTCTGAAATACGCACTATCCATTGAATCACTTAATCAACAGTATTCAGTGTAAATAAAGATATTTACCGACAATAGTAGTACACTTAGGGATGATTACAAGGCAACCCCCTGCTGTTATACAGAAACTAAACAACTAATGAGTTTATGTAATGAAAGGATTGACGAGAGAGCCTCATTTGGGATCGTGCGAGTATACGTTATAACTAGTGTTCTGCTGTTTTTCTTCAGATATAATTTAACACAGTAATAATCAAGAATTTTCATAAAAGCTTTATTACCAACAAGATGACTCTATACACAATATAGATATCTAGTACTAAAAAACTACCCGTACTCGACCACGCATTACTGCAGCACAGTTTAGTGGAGCTAAAAAAATAGAAAGCACACTTTTTATGGTTAGTGTAACCTGTGAAATATTATTAATATAAAAATATATGAAACAGACATAAAATTAAAAACCTTGAAAATGCTGAAGGTGTCAAGTAGCACGCTACATACAACTATATACAATTGAGGCTATATATAATTGTATATACAACATAATAGAACCCAGCACCTCCAGCACGGTTGTAAAAGCGCTAACAACAGCACTACAAAAGACAAAATACACACACACAAACTTTTATTATTCTTCTTCTTATTTATTTAAGAATATGTCCGCTCCTGGGAGGTGGAAGACCAGCTTTCTCTGCATCATTTAGATGGTATTCCCGGGCGTCTGTTACCTCTTGTGCTGCTATTCTCACCACTCGATCCGAACTTGCTCTTCCCACATGATCTGTCCAGAAACGTCTTCTTTCTCGTCCCCATCGTACAACATCTTCGACAACGCAGATTTTTATTGATGCAGAGTTTCTTACTCTGTCGCGTGGCATACCTGATCGTGCTAAGTTTTTCTCAGTCTTCCTCGCCTTTTTTAAATTACATTCGCCTCATAAATTCGTTTTACCGTTCTTTTCTCACTCATTCGTTATTCATGTCCGAAGCATCTCAACACACCTTTCTTAATTTTATCGATAATGCTTTTCTCAGATTTGCATTCCTTCCTAATTTCACTATTCGTGAAATTAGGAAATAAATAATTAATAAATAATAATAAATTCTATCATACATCGTACATTCATTACACTACAATTGTCGCACATTTTTCTGAGAGATCGCATTTCGACTACATTTAGTCTACTTTCATCCTTATTTTGCCAACTCCATGTTTCACTTCCATACATTAGGGTCTGAACCAGGACTCCGTTGTGTACTGCCAGTTTAGTATTCGCTTATAGGTTTTTATTTGCTATAACTAAAAAAACATTATTTTATTACTAATTTTTAGTACGTGAAAAGATGATTGTATTATATTATCGATTACGTGTTAAGTTCTCCATATTGTTATTATTTCATCTATAATTCGTATCCTTCGTCAAGTAAATATAAGTTTTTGTTTAATCTCATACTTACGACTACATAATATGTACGTTCGCTTGGATTCGCATGGACGAGTCGTAGTTTCCAAAGCCTGCTCCCACGGTGGCTTATTTATGTGGAAAAACAATATTTCATCAAAGTTTGGATAAGTTCCGAATTCTGTACATATTTGATTGTGGGCCATAAATATTTATGGGTTTTTCGTTACACGCTTATAATGAAAACCTTGCCAATACCAATTTATTTTACAAAAAAATTAATAGGTACAAATGTATATATATATATATATATATATATATATATATATATATATATATATACATATATATATATATATATATATATATATATATATATATATACATATATATATATATATATATATATATATATATATATATATATATATATATATATATATATATATATATATATATATATATATATATATATATATATATATATATATATATATATATATATATATTTATTTATTTATATAAATTTATATATATGATGTATTAAAAATTCAATATCTTTTCTAGGCCCAATATTTAAACTTCTTTTTTCTCTCGATCAAACCCGTATTTGTAAGCATATCATGAGTATACTGGCAAGAAACGTTGACTCAAAAATACGCAATTTTAACTTTATGATGCAGCATTATAAAGTTTTCAACGTTCTATAGACTGGCAAAATAGACAAAGTAGTTTGAAATGTCATATTCATGTGGTTTTACAAGTAAATCAACTTTAAGTTTCATAGAGGGTAGTTTATTCAGACGATAAGCTTTAAATAACAGGTATTTTAGAGTTTATGTTTTTTGCCAGTATACCCACGATATATTATTCTTCATTCTTCAAACCTTTATCTACACCCGATGTTGCATAGGGCTCTGCATCATTTGAACTCAGTGTTATCTTTATCGTTAACACATGAAGGAAAGGTGATCAGCTGTCTGCTTCAGGTACCAGTCCAGAGTAATGTTAAATAAATATTAAAGTGAAAAATTACTAATACTTACTTGACCCCCCTCTGGGAATCGAGCCCGGGACCTCCAGCACGGTAGCTAAACACGCTAACCATTATATCACGGATGCGGAAAAAGCATATATTAGGTACTACGGAGTTAATCTGATCTGAAACAAAACTTACGGAGTTTGTATGTAATAGAAGACGTTGGAATGATCTTATTTACATTCTAACTTGATATTCAAGCCAATCGGTCAACCTCAATTACTAATAGTGTCGGGTTTCTCCACCAATGTGTACACTAGTGTAATAGTTACCAGTTATGTTTACGTTTTACCTGTTACAAGTTACACGTAACGAGACCTTCATATACGTGGCTTTCTAACTTACCGGATACGAAAACTGATGTAAGCTTTGTAACACGAAGACTAGACTCCTTGTGTTACAAAGCTATATCAGTTTGAGGCAACAGGCAACATTGGTACAAACGTAAACTTAACCAGCTGAACAGAGCTAATTGAACCACCTACCTACCTTGATTAAATTTTAACTCTGATAATATTATCATGCGTACAATACAAATACGTTACTCGTGTAATTTATTATTGCGAATAGAAAACACGGAACCAGAAATTTAGTTCAATTAGGTAAATTTATGTATTTATTTGTTCAGAAATTTTACATTAACAATACAAGTTTCATTGACAATATTATAAGAATTAATAATAACATCAAAAATAAACATTACATTACATAAACAAAAATAGTTACATTTCACATTTATGTTGAAATTACTGTTGAAACATTAAGAGATATAAAAAAAAGAAAAGAGTGGAAGTGTGTGTTTGTGTCTGTGTGAGGATGGGAGTGGGAGTATATACATATATATATATATATATATATATATACATATATATATATATATATATATATATATATATATATATATATATATATATATATATATATATAATATATATATATATATATATATATATATATATATATATATATATATATATATATATATACATATATATATGTATATAAATATATATGTATATATATATATATATAAATATATATATATATATATATATATATATATATATATATATATATATATATATAATATATATATATATATATATTATATATATATATATATATATATATATATATATATATATATATATATATATATATATATATATATATATATATATATATATATATATATATATATATATATGTATATACTCCCACTCCCATCCTCACACAGACACAAACACACACTTCCACTCTTTTCTTTTTTTTTTATCTCTTAATGTTTCAACAGTAATTTCAACATAAATGTGAAATGTAACTATTTTTGTTTATGTAATGTAATGTTTATTTTTGATGTTATTATTAATTCTTATATTATTGAATTAATAATAACATCAATAATATGAAACATTAAGAGATAAAAAAAAATGAAACATTAAGAGATAAAAAAAGAAAAGAGTGGAAGTGTGTGTTTGTGTCTGTGTGAGGATGGGAGTGGGAGTATAAACATATATATTCATATGTATATTAATTTATATTTATATATATATATATATATAATATATATATATATATATATATATATATATATATATATATATATATATATATATATATATATATATATATATATATATATATATATATATATATATATATATATATATATATATATATATATATATATATATATATATATATATATATATATATATATATATATATATATATATATATATATATATATATATATAATATATATATATATATATATATATATATATATATATATATATATATATATATATATATATATATATATTTATATATATATTATATATATATATATATATAAATATATATATATATATATATATATATAATATATATATATATATATATATATATATTATATATATATATATATATATATATATATATATATATATATATATATATATATATATATATATATTATATATATATATATATGTATATATATATATATATATATATATATATATATATATATATATATATATATATATATATATATATATATATATATATATATATATATATATATATATATATATATATATATATATATATATATATATATATATATATATATATATATATATATATATATTGCTAGGATATCATACATTTTATGGGCATTCCGAAAACATGCTCAACTGAAAATTGCCGATTTTGGATATATGACGTTCTTGAAAGGAGTCTGCGATATACATTGTACGTACAATAAAAAGGGAATATACACTACAGTGAGAAAAAATTCATAAAATATCGAAAAAAGCAGTATTCACACTCGCGTTTGCCTGAATCTCAAGTGACAGACAATGTTTTTCCTGGGTCTAATGGAAGCTTGTGGAAATGCATGCGGGGTAGCAGATAGGAGTAGTCGGTCGCTCGTAGGAGAGCAATAAAACCGGCATCCGATTCTGGGTTGGATTTACGATGCGGTAACTCCTGCATTCGGAGCTTATCCCTTCCCGCATCTACCTCCCGGATAAAACTTGGGCGATTGGCTCCCGAGAGCGGGACCAAAACAACTCAAACGCCATAAAATACACGGAACGAGATGAGTATAGTAACATATTACGTTCATCAAGCAATTATGTATTGATGGGTAGTATTTTACTGCGACATTGTATTTATGTGTGTATCGTGTGATAAAATAGATTATTAAAATATATTTTCAACATCTCAATATAGATTTAAGAATGTGGAAGTCTGGGTATTTAAAAGGCTTATAGCCAGTGGCGTACACAAAGAATTAATTAGGTTAGGCAGTAGAGGTAGATAGTAAGGTAAGCTAAGTATTATTACCAGGGTAGGCAGTAGAGGTGGGTAGTAAGGTAAGCTAGGTACTACTTAGTAGGGTAGGGTAGGTACTAGTTGCATTTTTATATGTCACGCGGGTAAGTTAGGATAGGCACTGTTTTTCTGCCTATATGAAAGGTACGCCCCTGCTTACGACCTGTCATAGGCAAGTTAAGTGATCGCTTTACACAAGCGTTAAATTTACCATTCTACCATGATAAACGAAATCGCTACTCAAATTTTGGAAATCATGCATACATATATGATTAATCTCATAAATTTCCATGATTGAGTTCACAACAGCCATCTTTGATTACATTTAGGAAGCCTTAATTTAGCAGATACCCTTTTATTTGTATGCATGATCCGAACCCGGATTATTTTGTATACTGGGAAAGGCCGAAAAACCGGACTTTCATTTTTTACAGCTTATACTTCGATGGGTTATTTTATTCATAGCGTTTCGAGTATGTTCAAATACTTGTTCACTAATGTCGGTTTTTCCAATTTGGAGCCATTTACCATTGTTGACATCTCAACATAGATGAAATAAATTTGTAAGTGAAATTTCAAAAATGTAAACGAACTCCTAAGTGTAAAAAAACAGATTTGTGAACAAGTGCTCAATACTAGGTACTTCCAAAAATATTAATTATGTAAATGAAATTTTAAATGTATGTAAATATACTAATGTAAATATGCCTAAAAAAATTAACAAGTGTATGAAGTGAAGTGTGATGTTGGTAAAAGAAGGATGAAATCAGTCAGTCTATTTGCGACCACTCAGATGTATGTGCGGTTAAACTTTTTTTTTTAATTTTTTAATTTCCTAGGAGCACAATTTGTTTCATGAAACTTCGATTTTGATAAATAAGGCGTGCAATTTGTTTTTTGAAACGTCCAATTCGTTTTTTTTAAACAAACAATTTGATTTTTAAGGTGTTCAAATTGGTTCGTAAAGATACTCAAGAAATAGCGATACAGTACGTTAGGGGCAGATTTATTAAGTTCCGTCGGAGGTGTCTGTGCCAGCTTTTCCTTCGCCCAAGTTAGCCCATACCACCTCCCGGCAGCAGGATTGATAAAGTTGAGCTTCCGACGTATTAATGAGTTTCCAACTAAGCGGGGAGCCCTTAATGAATGAATTATACATTCCTCAAGCAAGCGTCATGTAACGGTGAATATATCGGGAAATGTGTATACGAGTATGTACAAAGTTCTGGGATATTTCTACGTTACAATGTTTAAAGTAAGGATTTTCCTAGCTTTCGATATGTTTCCAAGTTATCACTTTCTTTCGACTTATCTATGTAAATAAAAAGGTAAACACTTTTTTTTTTGATTTGGCGTTTTTTAATTTTTAGAACTGCGTTTTAATTTATTTATTAAATGTTAAAAAGAACACAGATTTTTGAGTCTACTAAGTTGATTCTTTTGTTAAAAAAAACACATAATAATCTATTTTGTGCTGATTGTTTCGGCTAGTTAAAGCATTTTCAAACAAATGTGAACGAATTGTCACAAAATTGATTTTATGTTTTTTTTTTTAAATATAATACAGCTTTGTGGACTCATACATATTTTACGATATTTTGAGTATGTCCAAACACTTGTTAATAAATCTGAGTTTCCTTTTTTTACTGGTCATAAATGTGAGGGTCAAGATTTTGTTTTCAAGCGTTTCCCAGTTTGTAAACTAATTCGATTAGGATTTTGAATACATCCAAATAAAAGGATATCTGTTAAACAAAAGCTTTCCCAATCCAACTATGGATGGTTTAGTGGACCATATTACTCAAATTTTCGAAATTCATATGTACGAGTATGTATATTTATATTTAATATAATTCATACGTCATTTCATCATGTGTGAGTTTTTTGCAGTATCTATGGTTTATTTAAGTAACTTTTATTAATTCAGTATGGACCCTTTTAAAACCCTTTTAAATGTATGCAAGATCCTAACCAAATTATTTTATATACTGGGAAAATAAATGGTAAAAATTATAAGCGACACAAAAAAAACTTTGAATCATGTTCTCAGGCGTCTCCCAATACGAAAATGATTGGTTTAGGATCTCGCATACATTTAAATGTAAGGGACTCTGCTAAATAAATAAATAATAACTTACTCAAATCAACCAAAGATACTGCCGCAAACTAACAGTTGAAGCGACATATGAATAATATCATTTTACATATTTTAATAAATTAAGAAAATTTTAGTAGTATGATTTTCAATCATGGAAAGAACGGTGAATGTTACACGTGTATAAAGTTATCATTCAAATGAGCCTACTGCAGTTCATTACCCCTTTAAACACCCAGACTTCCATACGAGCAATATCTCATTCAATTAGGTATTGTTAGAACTACAACTATTGACTGTCGCAACAATATTAATTGATATTCTAAATCAATACTCATCGTGCTATCACGATGACAGGTGATTAATGTAAATACTAAATGAACACGAAAATTAATATAATGCCTGCGAGAATAATGTCACCCTTTAAGCTTGAAATATAAGGGCTCTCTCACGACACTTCCTTCCTACTTCACCCTTCGTCAGCATCACTCTGAGACTTGAACATTAATTCAGTTTTAAAATCCATGTTTTCACATAGGATTAAATTTTTTTCTTTTCACTAGATACCTTAACAAAAATTTTATAATTAATTACGATTTATTGTAGAATTAAATGACTTTATTATTTCTTTTACTGTTATTTAAAAACGTGTTATTCATTTTGACCTGTACATAGAAATAACACGTAAAAACTGGGGAATATAGAAACATAAAATAATGTTTCAATTTAAACAGAATTTAACAAAGGTATATCAATCATAACAAAAATCAGTTTTCGTTTTATTTATTTCTGAATTATTTAAGGAAAAAAAATTAGTATTCAAATATTAAAATAAAACACTTGTTTAAGAGCACTTTTGGATTGATCAATGTAAACGCGAAAAGTTTCAAGAACTACAAATGTTCTTGAAACTCATGTTTACATTGATATATCAACAGGTAAAAATAGAAATATACGTTATAATGTCACATTGAAAAACTAAAAAGAAGTTTTGTACAAGTGTTTAAATTTTATATTAAAATCATCATGTTATTCTTCAATGTTCCAAATCGAGAAATAATAAAACAAATAAGTTTTCAATCATTTTTATATCTCAGGCTTAAGGTTTTAAGTCACTAAACATTTTTATTGCTGTAATTTATTATGTTAAATTTTGAGAATAACAAATTCTAAACTTTTTTGTTGACCTATCATTTCAGCTCTCTCACGTTAGTATCCAAGAAGATATATGTATTACACATCCTTGTTTTACATCTTTAGAGATGTTAAGCCAAGATGAAAATGAGCCACTTACCCTAATCACGCAAAGCTATACGAGGGCACAAGGCTGCAATGCTTTGGATTAGTTTACTACTTATTTCTCAAACTCATGTAATACCTTTTATAGTGTGTGTGTGTGTTAATGTAATTTTGGATGTGCTGATCCTCTCCAAAAAAGAGACCGTGCTCTTGTGCTTGGAGAGAAACTTTTTCCTCTTTTTTGTTTTAAGTATCATGTTTTACATTTTTTTTAAATAAACACATACTTATTACAGGGGAACATTTATATATTTATGGCGTACGAGGCAGTTATCATGTTTAGTTTTTTTTTTTTTTTATTATATGGTCTTTATATGTTTATTTTTTAGATTGTTCGTGTAATTAATATTTTTAATTTCTAAAGGTATTTTTTTACACATTCCGGTTTAACACCTTTGCTAATAGATTCAATAAATCAATTTGTGATCATTCTATCACAAATTTACCATCAGAAAAAGATGGTTAAACCTCGAATTGATAATCGAGTTAAAATTCTTTTTGAAAATGAAACTAACATGTGAAAACTAGGCCAAGAACCTAGTAGTAATACATCTTCTCACTTTGTACAATTTGAATGCACGGCGGCAAGGGGTAATTAGGTAAGAGGGGAGGAAATCCTTTATTTGCCATACCTGAGTGGACACCTGACACTTCCCTTTCCTTCCACATCCGCTAATTCTATCTGCGAGGAACGAAATTCAATTACATCCGAGATCCGGGTCGGAAGAATGAACTACGACATTTTCTTAAACGAGTAAAGGTCGTCTACCGTGTGTGCATTTATGTGCAAGAAGGAACCTTAAGGCGATTTATGCTTTAAATATAGCTCCAAACCAAGCAGTAAAAATCCAGCCAAGTATTTTTTTAATTCTTTTGCATTACATGACATTAATTCAAATACAAAAAAATATGGATAAAATATAAATATAAATACAAAAAAAGATCCCACAAAGGCATGGCACGTGTTTGGGTTTACAATATAATTTAGGTCATAGTAAAGGATATAAGGGTATAGGTATTAAAAGTAGTACTAGAATAATAGTGTTAATATAAAATACAAAAAATACTTGTCTATCAGAAAAAAATCGTCTAGTAAAGGTCGTCTACCGTGTGTGCATTTATGTGCAAGAAGGAACCTTAAGGGGATTTATGCTTTAAATATAGCTCCAAACTAAGCAGTAAAAATCCAGCCAAGTAAATGAAGATCTTCCTATTCTTTTTATGCCATGTCAGGTACCCTGACGTCAACTATCACTTGAGAGTAATCGTCACTGTTTTAGGCAGCTCTATAAAATTAAATAAGTAATATTGATAACATTTTTTTCCATCAACACTGGATTCATAACCCTACAATTGATAATGAATTTAGAAAACCGTTTTGTCAATTATATAATCAAATTATTTTTTAAAATGTTTAAATCAATAAATATGGTGAATTAAGGAAGATGAGATGAGGATTATCGACAAAATTACGGTGTAAAATAAAGGTTCAAAAATATGGTTTAGAGATAAGGAATGTATGAGTGAGGACAATGATTGAGGAAACACTTGTTTTTATACCACCTGAGTTTAATTAAAGACTAATTAGTTATTATTCAGACCTGACGATGGAAGTTTAGCTTCCGAAACTAGTAGTCTTTAATAAAACTTAAGTGGTATAAAAACAATTGTTTCCTCAATCATTGTAGCATGTCTTAGCACAAAGTTAATGCCGAAACAATTAATAAAATATGAGTGAGGAAATAACAGTAAAACAAATTTATGTACCAAACGTAGTTTGGGAAACCGAGAAAAATTTCATGGTCAAGTATTTCAAATCCTTAAGTATTGTGTAAATAAGTGGTCAGGTTAGTAATCGAAATAATTGGTGGTCATGAATGAGGAGATGCACAAATGTGGAAGAGATGAAGATTTTTTGGTAAGACAGAGTGGTGTGGCGTTCTATTCTCTCTGCCTACCCCTGCCTAGAAACGACGTGATGGTTAGTTTATTGATTTGATCGTATTTGAAAATTTTCTCAAGTCGTAATTGTTATACAAAATACTGTAAACGTTTATTTTTAATACAACTTATTATTTTTGAAAAATCTAATAATCTTTTTTGCAATCTTTTTTAAGTCCCGGTATTTATTTGACGAAATGTTTATGTTATACAACTACGCTTGTAGAAACTCGTAAATTAACAGTTCACGAATAGTATAATTTCATTGAAACTTATCTTTTAAATAACATTATTCTTTGTAAATAATTTGCAAAAACTAATCTCAGTCTGATACTTTCTTTCGCTGAACATAGATGGCGTACTATCCTAACTTGGATTATTCTTAAGGAATTATTTGAAATCAGAAAGCACGTACGGACGTATTACGATGCTACAACACACAATACAGATGTTTAGCACACGTTCACAGCAGCTTTATTTGCAAGATCAAGGATTACCGGTTAATCTCCATCCAGCAGTCGAATAATACGATTCCACATACGATGACGCCAAGTCAAAACTAACGAGATATTCAACGATTATCCATACCATTTTCTGGCTTACACGTTTAACGGGAAACTAACCGTTGATGTATTGAATTTATACGCTGTTAAGCTTTACGTTAAAGTAACCTTGATTTTTATGAATCGGCCTTAATGCTTACTGAGTAAATTGTCACCACGTTTCCTTTAACACGTGTTGAAATATTATGTATTGTATTAAACTTAAATTTTTTGAGTCAACATAAAATGTTCTGCGCGGATTTGTATTATATTAGGGATAATATTGCGTCGTAAAGCATCATTAGTATTGGTTTTACGAGATAAAAAGATATTTAATTTTTTCGGATGAACTTGGGAAATCGTTTTATCAATTCATATTTTATTTTAAAATAGTTCAAAGTTTTTAAACTTATTTTAAGAAGAAATATCTTTTTTATTTCCTAAATTAATTTATATATTTTTAAATGAAGATCTTCTCTTTGTTTAGAAATTAAAAATATGAGTTTAAGGTAAAGCACTACTATTGACCCTCGTCAGCATCCGATGGTGCACAAGGCATTTTTTCAAATTGATAAAATGTTGATTTGATCATTTTTTATATGGTGGGATGGTAATTAGTCTTAATCTGCAGGTACCTGTCCGGGTAATACTTAATACATATTTTAATGAAAACAAATTATTTCATACCCTTGTCAAAACCCAATAATGCATAGGCCACTGCATCGTATCGACGCAGATTCATTAAAGATGCATCTTAATGGTTTTTTACATGTACCTCGCTTTTTGTACTTGTCCAGGGTGATAAAAAAATATTGGAGTGAAAAAACACGTCTTTATTAAATAAAACAACAACAATTCTTAAAAAGCTATCTTTTTCACATTTATTTTATATCAACAGTGACAAGGTTCATCTGAATCGACATCATGAAAATTGACAAAATTATTTGTTATATACATGACAGGGGTTTAAACTAAAATTTTAGATTTTTTAAAATGAAAAGGCGAAGAATGTTTGCAAAGACAGAGAGGTGTGGCGTACTATTCTCTAAGACTACTCTTGCATGGAAGCGGCGTGATAGTTAGTTAGTTTTAAGTTAGTTAAGACATAAATAAATATTGAGCACCCTTAAGACAATATATTTTTAAAAATGACGCTAGGCAACTTTCATAATGAAATGAAAGAAAACTAATAATACTGTTTCAAGAAAACTAATAATAAACTTTATTAAAACAAAAAAAAACTACTACCCAGAAGAACGCTCAAAATAGACTACCGGTAGTAAATAGAGATGGTTTTGACTTTAAGTTTTTTTTTATTTAAACACAAAAATAAGCAACAACAACAAAAAACTGTAGGAAACCTTTGAAAGTAAGGAAAATGAGATCAGTAAAGGATTTATAAAGGAAATATCCAGGAAAGGAAGTTAATGTTGACAGACAGCCAGCGTTTCATAAAAAGATAATAATGCTTCTGACATTTCCTTAAATATATTTAAGAAGGTGCATCTTCTGCGGATAGAGATAGTTCGTTTCAAACGTTTGAACAAAGGATTCACTGAAGAATAGCGTTTTATGAATGTAGTTTTTTTAAATGATATTATTAATTATATAGAAGACTCTCCTTATCATTCATCGTTTACTTTGTGTAATACCACTTTATTAAATACTAATTCGTGACTACTAATTAAACACAAGTACATACATTTAGAAAGACACCTTTGAAAGCATCATCAAACCCAAAACCAAACAGCACTCCAATGGTTCATAGGGGACTGCATTATATAAACACAGCGTTATCTTGATTGCTAACACTTGGAAAGGTGATCAGCTCTCCGCTTAAGGTATTAATCCAGGGTAATATTTAATAAATATAAAAGTGAACAAATCACGTTTATTTATTTGACCCATCCTGGGAACCGAACCCAGGACCTCCAGAGTGGTAGCCGAGCGTGCTGACCATTACACTATGGAGGCGTACAGTGGTTGGAAATGAAGAAAAGGATTTTAGGTTGGTTTCGTTAGGTTACAATATTTTCCAAGTTACCTTTATAACACTGGTACCTGCCTTAGGTAGTTTTTAAAATAAAATTCACAAAAAAAAGTAGTTAAGTTTAACATGAAAAATAATATGAGGATTTTATTGGTTTTGCTTATGACAATAAAAATTATCTACTTTATCGTCATATTTAATATGAAACTCGGTGATCAAATTTTGAGTTCCAGAGTGGAATGCTTGGAAGAATATAGATGACGTTGAGAGGGATTATAGGGTTAAGGACATTGTTTCCATATGTAAAAGAAATTGAAATGGAAACATTGGTATAGGGAAATACAACAGCAATCACTAGGGTACCCGGAAACACTCGCGTACAAGCTGATGAAACATTTGTAATAGATTTATATTATCCACTGACACTTCGTGATGGAATTGCACTTTTAATTTATTATTAGATTAAAACCAATATTTTTAGCTTTTCCACTTTTTTTATTTGACCAGCGATGTCGGTAACGACAAAACCCGGTCGCTGGTTAAATAAAAAAGTGGAAAAGCTAAAAATATGGGTTTTAATCTAATAATAAATTAGAAACATTTGTAGTTATAATTTGGTAAAAGAATAGTTTCTTCTTTTTTGGCCTTCAGTACTGCACTGCTGGATATAGCTTTCTTTCATAACCTTCCATTTATTTTAGTGGGTTTTTATCTCCTAATTTTTACCTCCTAAAACAGATTGGACCATATTTGTGAGGTCTTCCTTCCTTATTCTCCCAAGGTCTCCATCTTCAAATTTTAGGAGTCCATCTTGTAGGGTCCTATTTCAACATGTGCTGCCCATTGCCACTTAAGTCTTGCTACGCCAATCCATGAAATCCGCAATTCTGGTTCTACTCCTAATTTCATAATTTCTTATTGTCTCTTAGAATTTTCCAAGCATAGATCGTTCCATGGATTGCATTGCATTTGTGCTTTTCTACACTTCTTTTGGTTAGAGTTATGGTCTCAAGTGTATATGAAGTTACTGACAGTATACATACATGATTCATATGTTTTCCTTTTCAGACAAGTCGGAATCGCTTTATTCCCTTAAATTTCTCGTATGTAATGTAACATCGTTGTTCAACTCGAAATTTGCTACGTACAACTGGTCCTTAGAAGAGGTCTCTCGTTTGTAGGATTTTCAGCGAAGAGTAGGGATGAATGTGATCTCGTAGTCTTATGATGTCGTCACGTCGCCGAGGCGAGGGCGGGAACTTACACAGTCAAATTTGTTCAAGACTTCTAGACAGGCCTTTCACGAATAAAATTCCGGTTTACATTCAAACATTTCCCAAGCAAATATCCACTAAGTAATGCCCGCAAGAAGTTTGCTGAATGATAAAAATAATTCACATTTTAATTTTCTTGGAAAATTCAAATGACCTTTGGTATTTTTAACATCAATGTATATATTTATGTATATATATATATATATATATATATATATATATATATATATATATATATATATATATATATATATATATATTTATATATATATATAAATATATATATATATATATATATATATATATATATATATATATATATATATATATATATATATATATATAAATATATATATATAAATATATATATATATATATATATATATATATATATATATATATATATATATATATATATATATATATATTATATATATATATATATATATATATATATATATATGTATATATATATATATATATATAAATATATATATATATATATATATATATATATATATATATATATATATATATATATATATATATATATATATATTTATATATATATATATATATATATATATATATATATATATATATATATATATATATATATACTCGGAGTAATCTACTATAAAATAGGTTTGTATGAAGAAATGCATGAATGTGTAGGAGGCGATGAATGCTTACTACTGACATAAAGGCGTGGCATTATATTCTCTCTGCCTACTTTCCCTAAGAGGCAACAGAATAATAGTAAATTTGATAGAATAAATAATAATAAAATGTGTAACACATTCCATCCATCCATTAAAAACCAATTAATTAATAACGAAGCAAAAACGGTCGCTTCACGTTTGCGACAAGGAAAATGGGGGAGAACATATTGTTTATTTGAAAAAACAATTTTCGTATCACACAGTTACAGGCAATTCACCCTTTTTTCGTTAATGATGATGAAAAATGACAGTACGAAAAAGAGTTGAATTGTCGAAGTAATACGGATTAGCAATTTGCTCGCTGACTGGAAGATTTATTACAGTAACGATAAATCATAATGTGTGACAAAAAAACTTATGTTTAGGTTGAAATAAATCTGTCAATTAATAACTTTTTTTTTCCGAAAATGGTTGTGTTTTCTATTATTTATTGATTAGTAATTAGCTTTGTGGAATTATATTTACACGTGTGTTTAAATATTAAAAAATAAAGCCCACCATTTTGTCTAATGTTTTTTGCAAGTACTTGGCAGATTTTTTTAAATTTTATAAAATAAAACAACATAGAAATCTGTTTTAATTACTTTTATTTTTGGTACTGTTTTTTAACCACTTTCGAGAAGAACGTTGTATTCTTCAGAGATAGACATGTACCCCCCATTATTACTCTCCAGTACATGTCCATCGCTGAAAATGACAAGGTTCTTGTCGAAACCGGTTGGAGAAAAGTACTAAAAATTGAAGTTGTTTAAAAAAAACTATTTTTATTTTTTAAAGTAAAACACTCTACTCTACTTATGTAAGTTTAATAATGAAAAAATACTAGTTTCAAGAACTTGAGATGCTCTCATCCACAGTTTGTTTTTTTTCCTGAGTGACTTTTGAAAAAGTGGTCTGATACAAGTGTTTTATTTTTGTCTTTACAAATAAAGCTATTTCTCTTACTTTCAATTATTCAATGATACTTTAGAGAAATTGATATTTTAGAGAAAACGGCTGATATAATTGAGTTATAATAAGTTAGTTTTTCTTTAGGAAAAATTAGTAGTGTACTGTAAACAGAAATGCAATAAAGCATATGACATAAAATATTAAAATTATAAGCCATAATAATAAAAATGAAAATGATATTTTCCGGCGTTTCTCATGTTTGTGGTTATAATCCAGGAATCGGACCTCACATACTTATAAAAAAGTTTCTGCTTAGTAAAAAACTTCTTTTCATCTCACCAATAGATATCTCTAGTAAAGTTCTAGCGATTCAAGAAAAATGTTTGAAAATTGGTTCATATTTATAGAACTTCCAAGAATTCGAGTAGTGTGGTTGTCTATGATGGGTAGAATTGGTGAATGTTACACGTCTGTAAAGTGATCACTTAAACTAGCCTATGACGGTCTTCAACCCCGTAAATGCCCAGATTTCCATATTCTTCTTCATCTTTGACGAGATGTCAAAAAATAATTTTCGTGATAAACAAAATATATTAAATAATTGATTAAAAAATAATAAAATAATATTTTTCTGAAGGAGAGGGTAAAAAAACCTTCGTCTCGTGTGTCCCTGCGCTTAAATTATGAAACCTTTCGATGAATAATTTATCCTCTTTCCGTTGCCAAATGTTGTCAACGTGCGTCCTGAAATATTAGTGTGGTGATGTGAAAAGGAACGTTTTATGTGTCTAAGAATAAAACTAGGTAGCCACATTTACTTTTTCTTTTTCGTGTTATTTCACCATTGCAACGCTAAGTTATTTAAATAAACAAAAATAAATAAATCAATTAATTTGATAAAACACAAGGGATTTTTTGAAGAATAACAATAAAATTAACAGCATTTTTGAAAAGAAGAATATTGAAGTACACAGGGTGGAAACAGACTTAATTGAATCCAGGCTTAATATTTGTGATTTTTTATTCTTCAACCTTTTTATTGTTAATTGTTCTTGTAGATTGTAATGTATAAAATCTGGTAATTTAAAAAGAAAAACATTTATTGTATTAACATGTAAGTATTTCGGCTCAACACAAGCTATGCCTAAAAAGCCGTGATACATATTATTAATAAAATATTTTTAAAAAATGCATCTTTGTACCTTAAATAAATAAATAATTGATATCCACAACATTTTGAGTATATCCAAATACTTCTTTCACTAATTTGGATTTTTCCACTTTTGAAAAATTTAGATGTTTAAAGTGTAAATAAAACTGTTTTTTTTTTACATTTCACAAAGATGAAGAAGAAAAGGGAAGCCTGAACATTTACAGGGTTTACGACCAGTTATAGGCTGGTTAAGTGATCACTCTTTATACGTGTAACATTCACCATTTAACAGATCATTTATGGTTGCGCAATAAATGACTTTTTAAAATTTTGAACAATTTTAGTATTAACAGAGTTATATGATTGAGTACAGAATTAGTAGAGTGGTGATAGTTTTACGTGTGTAAAGTTATCACCTACCAGCCTATAACCCACATATAATATTCTAAACCAATGATATGTTTATTTTTGTTTGTGCTTTTATAAAATTGTGAATGATTTTAATATTCCAAGAGTTATATGATCGTGTGCAGAAAATAAAGAATGGTGAATGTAACACGTATATAAAATGATCACTCAACCAGCCTATGATAGGTCTTAGGCCCTGCAAATGCCCAGATTTGCATACTCTTCTTCATCTTTGTTGAGATGTCAAAAAACTGAAATTTAATTTACTATCTTATTTACCATACTTTAGAAAACATTTATTAGTTTTCGTTAACTCCTTTTTTCCTTTTATGAAAAACATGTGGAAGTTTTTTCTAACATAATTGAGAAAAGCACATAAGAGTTACAAGCTATGGCAATACCGAGGTAGGAAGGCTTAGAGATGCAGTATGTAGCTTCCTTTATGGTAAGTGTCACGTTCTAGAGTAGATAAGGAATTCATCTCGTATTTCTTATTTCCTCTCCTCTGTCTAAGCCATCTGATCTGAGGGCTGTTTTTTCACCTCCATAACTCACCAATAAACCATAAAACGACTAATTTTCTTTTTCTTTGTCAGCCAACTCTTTACTGCTTGATATTCTACTTCGATTAGTGACATAATTATAATAATTGTGGTTAATGTTTAAAAAAGAAAAAAGTGATCACTTAGGTACTCTTTTACAGGCCATAAGCCCTGTAAATGTCCAATCTTCCAAACGTTTTTATTCTTCTTCATCAATTGGAAAATCTTCATTTAAACAACTTCTAAATATAGCTACACCCACTAAAAATATTCCGAACAAATAATTAGGTTTTTTTGTGTTACCGTTGCTTTCATAAAATTGTAAATAATTTTCATATTACCATAATTATATGATCGAGTATCATATAAATATCTTGTATGTATGGTCTAGAGAAAAAAAACATTTTACATTATTTATTGACAGTCTCAAACATTTTGCTATGTCGGAATTGCCAAAATATTCATTTGAACCATAGATTTAGAGAAAAGGTCTGATGTGTTAATCTCAGTAGGTTAAATGTTTTATTTCAGTAAAAAAATGTGAAAAACTAAACCGGGGCCGACAAACCCATCCCTCTACATTTTACGTTCACCGGATAAGGAAGACATGGGTGAAATATGGCATTATGCTGCATTTTGAATTGATGGCACTTTCGTGAAGTGATTGGACACTTTATAAAAGATTCTCTTTGAATTACGCCCTGCATGCAAGATGCACGAGATAACTTATTCCTTTTTGCGAGGAATCTGTGCTTTGTCACCCATTATTAAAGCGGTAAATATCAGGTAGTCATTACATGCACGTGTAGAGAGATTTTTTAATGTACAAAGGAACCATTATTTTATTTTTATTGTTTAAGTTTATTATTTCAGCTTTTGTTTAAAATGTGAAAGTGACTTCAACACAAATGCTTTTACATACAACACTACACTTAATTCGACTAATTAAAAACAATTTATGGAGAAAAATGCTTAATCACGTTAAGAAATAAAAGTTATAAGCTTTTGCTTCCGAATCAGACAGAGATTTCAGCATTGACTTGGTCATTTTAATTTTGAATTTCAGCATTAACTTAATGTTTCATTTTTATACGTTTTAAATTTTTATTCTTATTTCACAAATTTATAATTATTTACACGACAGTTTTAAAATTATTTTTCAGGAGAGACCTTTTATTAAGATTTTATTTTTATTTTTCCATTTTCAATGTATTACTCTTGTAAACATTTTGTTGGTTTTCTAAAAAATAATACAAAATACTTTTTCGCATCCTTAAACAAACATAACTATACAACATTTTGATTGTATCCAAATACTTGTAAATATACAACATTTTGATTGTATCCAAATACTTGTTCACAAAATCTGGATTATCTCCAATTACAGGAGTTATTTTCATGTTATTTTTTGACATCCCATCTTTTTATCTCATCAATAAAAAATCAAAAAACATAAACATAACTTAAATTATTATCACTATGTTATTGTTGTTGTAAGTGTTAAAAATGACGCCGAATGCATTAAAATACGTTTCACAATAGGTTTTTAAATATAGTTGTATTAACCATGTAAAATTTTAATTAAAAATGCCAATCTTCATTTGATCAAAACCTTAAAACTGCTACTGATACCATCACGCCGTTCTCTGCAGAGATAAGCAGAGAGGATGGAACGCTTTACTAGTCTATCCTGACATACACTACTTTCTTCCATTACATCCATAAATCTAGTCATACCTGCCGTCCAATTACGTTAACTTTTGACTTGAAAGATATTTTCCTACAACTTCGAAAGTTATTCACTAATTACATTGAAAATTTGACATAGGGTTGTATTTAAATACTTGCATTTTTATATTTATCTGCATATATTTTTTAAACAAACACATTTTTCAAAATCTTATCTGCTAAAACTATAATTTTTGCCACAAAATTGCATTCAAACACGCGCATAGTTTTATATACTTGTGGCAGATAAAAAAATAAAAAATATATAAATATATTGAAAAACAACATTTTTGACTGCAAAAGCATTGCTATTCATTTAACATAACGGCAAAACACACAAAAATATGTTTCTATTCTGATATTTGTTTTAAGCATCGTTTATAAAAATGAATTCAACGGGTATGATCCATTAATAACGCTTATAGTCTGTGTACTCAACCGAAGAATTGTGACTCTGTTTTTAATAACATCTGATAATATTCAAACACAATCCTTTTGGGAAATGTCCTTGTATCGGTTCGACTCTCGATCGTAAAATTTAACTCTGATTACTTTTGCGTTGATCATTGGATTCCGGATCCTGCAGTTCCATTTCAGTTCAAGAGAAAAAGTTAATTGTGAAACCCCTCGGGAGTCTCACAAATCCAATCTCTATATGGTATGTAATAACATCGCACAATTTCCAGTAGAGCTATGATACTCTGTGCAATATCCGTGTGTGGATAATTTGCAGATACGGGATGGCTTATTGAGAATTAATGTCTTCAAATTCATTCAAAATTTCAGAAAAATATTAATTTTTTAATTATTTTGTATTGAAACATTCGATAACTGTTATACCTGATTAAAACAGCGAAAAGAAATATCAGTACAAAAAACAAAAGGGTAATAATACAAACTTAATGGAAAACAGTCGATAATTTATTAAGACAAAAAAATCCCGGGAATAATTTATGTATTAAGTATTATAAAAGACTTTTATAGCTTTACGAAGTTTGAAGAACTGAAATCGAAATTGTTTTACTCGCAATTTGAGATGTATACTTTTGCTTATTATAAAGACTGAGATCGTTATTTTAAGTGCTCAATATTAATGAGATTGGAGTTGACGCAAATGTTATATATGTATATATATATATATATATATATATATATATATATATATATATATATATTTATATATATATATATATATATATATATATATATATATATATATATATATATATATATATATATACATAAATATATTATATATATATATATATATATATATATATATATATATATATATATATATATATATATATATATATATACATATAAAAATACGAGCAGTGGAAGACCAAGAAAACTTGGCATGATCAAGTATATCAAATACTTAAAGGTGGCGTCAGGAGTCCTCAAAATAATCGACTTACATATATGTATGAGCGGATACACGAATGTGCAAGAGATAAAGATTTATTTATTTAAAAAAGAAAAAAAGGTGGTGTGGCATTATTATAATAATACCACTATTTCTTAAAACCTATTTTCGCAGGAGTTACGATGCATTCTGCATCATTTTCAAACACAAATATATATGTGTCACAATAGATTTAAAGAAATAGTCGTAGCTAAAAATAATAAAAAAACATAAAATAAAAAATTATAGATGCTTTATCTCAAGATAAAACATCTACATTAAACTTATGTTGTTAATATTTTAAGTAACAGCACTAAGCCGATTGATTCCTGATAAGTTTTGACTCGGTACAAGTAGTCAACATCTTTGAGTTTCCCATTCATCCGAGTCTCTCGCGACTGAACAAGTAATTTAGCGAAACTTGTGCATATTGGGAACCTCTTTACAAGTGCAATTTAATGCAACTCGCAAGTTCAAAAACTACGGTCGTAGTACATTAATGTCTGTACATTACATTCACAAAAGCTTCGAACTTAATTATGATCAAGTTTATTACAAAGAGAGATTATATCAGCGTTTTTTTTACAATATTTTAAGAGTATCACAAGTCTGGGTTTGTCCACTCATAAGTTATTTGTATTGACATCATAACATAAATGAAGAAGAATAAAGAAGTTTGGATGTTTACAGGGCTTGCTTTATAAAAATTTTACATTCACTATTCTACCCATGATTGTAGCCACACTTCTCAAATTTCGAAACATCGAATACTCATATTTAAAAGAACGTATCGATTAAAAGATTTAATTGTAAGATTCGAAATTCAAGTAGTGTGGATGTCAATCAAGGTTAGAATGATGAATTTTATATGTATTTAAAGCGACCACTTTGAAACCAGCCACTTTGAAACCAGCCTTTGAAAGGTCGCCAGCATGTAAATACCAAGATAACCATATTCTTCTTCATCTATGTTAAGATGTCACTGTTACTGTAAAGCTAACAGTTTTTTTGCTTATTTGTATAATACCATATTTGAGTTTATATAATGTAGACACAAGCAAATTTTCCAAGTTTAAGATAGACATGTATATATATATATATATATATATATATATATATATATATATATATATATATATATATATATATATATATATATATATATATATACATATATATATATATATATATATTTATATATATATATATATATATATATATATATATATATATATATATATATATATATATATATATATATATATATATATATATATATATATATATATATATATATTAATATATATATATATATATATATATATATATATATATACATATCTAAACCTGAAAATGACATGGTTCTTGTCAAAACCTTTTGGAAAAAGTACCAAAAATAAAAGTGCATAATTAAAAACAAAGTTCTAGTTTTATTTTATATTTTTTATGAAATGTTCCACAAAGTATCTGGAAAAAGTTAAAGAAAAGATATTTTTTCTAAAAAAACTGGAATAATTAAATAATTCTTTGAAAACCTTCTGCGTTGAATATTTATGCTTTAAATTATCTCAAATTTGAGAATTTCATTTGATTCATTTGTCCATTATATTAATGAAATACGTACAATGTTTTTGTGTATATTTATACCATTCCGTTTGGGTACTACAAACACATAATGTACAAACTCCAAGAATGCGAACTTCATTTAGAGAGAGAGATCCTTTTGTTCGCCTACCCAAGGATTACAATGCTCCGAGTGTCATTGTCTTCACAATAGATCTAGTGAGAAAACTTCTGGATATTTGATGTAGAAAGCGCTCAGGAAACGTCAAAACCCGAGCGAAAATAATTTAATAATATTTATATCATTATTAATATAAAATTATTATTTTGTAAAAACACAAATAAAATCTGCAGAAATGTACTTTCGATGTGTCAATTTTTTATTAATAAATTCTGGATATGAGAGAAATTTTTTTTCTTCATATTTTTTACTTTTGTTTACATATTCTGGGTTTATAGATGCAGTAGAATATGAAAGTCTATACATTTACAGGACTTACTACCTTTAATGGGCTGGTTCAAGTGATCACTTTATACATTTGTAAATGTTTCTATTAATAACAGCAATAAAAAAAATATCACAAGTTGAGTGTGTCCAAATGCTTGGATACAAATTTGTATGATTTCGAAAATTTAAGTTGTGTTGTTATCAATCATGGGTGAATGTTACACGTCTGTAAAATGATCACTTAACCAGGCTATGACAGGTTGTAAGCCCTGAAAACATGCAGACTACCATATTCTTCTTCATCTTTTTTTAGATGTCAAAAAATTTCGAAAACTCATATGAAAGAACGTGTCAGTTAAAGAATATATAAGTATATACAAGATCCGATATTAGAGAAGTTAGTTGTCAACCATGGATAAAATAGTGACTGTTATACATGTTTTAAGTTATTACTTAAACCAACCTGTGACAGGTCATAAACCCTATAAATATCCTAACTCCCGTATGCCTCTATGGTAAGATGTCATTGTAAATAACTTCTCAATGGAAAAATCAAGATTTACGTACAAGGATTTGGACACATTCAAAATGTTATTCAGAATTTATGACGTTAATCGCAGAACAAATGATAATTTTATTACAGTTGTAAATTGGGTACCATCTTTCATATTTTACTACTCAAATTTGAAAAATAAACCAACAAATAATGAATTATATATCTCGTTTTTATAACTTATAATAATATTTATCTCAATATAGGAGAGAATTTATATGGATTGCTCCTTTCACTGGCCAAACGCCAGAAACACGAATAAGCCTCCCTTGGTGAACTGGACCCACATATTTTACGACTTTTCATTCCTCTTCGAATGTGTATTTCTCTCACCTACATTCCGCTTTATATTTTCCTTTTATGGTCCATCCGTCCTTCAGATTATAAACACACAACCTTTACTCAAAATACGGTACACGAAAATAAATAACCCATTGTTTTTTTAAGTGAAATTGTAGTGAAAATTGGGACAGAGGCTAGTTGACTAAGTTGGGATGTCTACCCGATCATAAAGATATCTACAACATTTAGTGCTGCAATTAGAAGTTATTTTATATGATTTTTATGACGAAATATAATACTAAATAATTCCTAATAGGAGAAAATTCAGATTTGCAAACAAGTATTTGGACACACTCAAAATTTTGTTAATTAACTAACTTGTCAAATGATAAGCTAAAATAATTAATTGAAGAGAAAATGGATTTTTCAAGGGTTTCTCATGTATTTGATTATAATCCAGGATTCGGACCTCATATACAAATAAAAGAGTTTCTTGCTCAACAAAAAGCTTCTTTCATCTCACCATAAATGTCTTCTAGTGAAATTTTAGTATAAATAGGACTGTTTCGAATTTAAACAATACCTGTATATAGAAGTTAAGATAATTTGAGTAGTGTGGTTGTCAATTGGTGAATGTAACACGTGTGTAAAGTTATGTGTAACATTCACCAATTAAACCAGCCTATGACGTCGTAAGCCCCGTAAATTTACAGACTTCCATATTATTCTTCATCTTTGTTGAGATATCACTATTTCTTAAAATTATCTCGATATAGTGTTAGAAAATGATGCGGAATGATCGAAACACGTGTCAAAATGGATTTTTTTTAAATTTGTATTGACCAATTAAATTAAAATTAAAAATGGATACATGTAACCACAAAGTGACTGCCGAATCAATCAATAAAATTATGACTTTTAATGTGTTAAAACAATAACTTGTATGTAGTTTTTTTCATTTATACCACTATCCGGGTTTCGCCTTTTCCTACATCATTTGACTGGCGTGAGGCTTTTTTTCATAGTTATATATACTAAAAGACAGGGGTTAAAAACTTTAATTAACATAATATTTCAGAAAAAATGGAATAAATTTAAATTAGTACTTGAATGAGGATAATAATTTAATAAAATTAATTAACAGAAGATATACAAAGACTACGTTATAATATTTTCATAACGTCTAGTTTCAATGAACTATCTCTTTTGTGTCTATTTTATGAATCTGATAAATTGAACGTTACAAATTGTGAATTAATGAAATTTTGATCTGATGTAACCCAATTAATATTTGAATCTTCCCTTCGTCTTTATTTATGTATTTGATTTTAGATACTTGAAACAGGCCTTATTTTCCTAACTCAGTACAATTTATTCCAGGGGACGAATGATATAAATCTGTTTGAAATTTCGTCAATTAATTAATACATGTCTTTCCAAAAATAGAGATTTTCTTTAAGAAGATGTCATTTAAATTTTTATTGAATTATTTGTATATTTTTTAAATTAAAGACTTACTGATATTGAAGAAAAAATAAAAAAAAAAGTTTTTTTTATGAAGAGGATGACGTTGAATACAAAGTACTCTTGTAAGTCAGATAATGTTATGAAACATGTAAATAATTTGAAAAAAATATTAAAGATTTGTTACATTAAACATTTTATTTCTTTTTTTTTTATACAATATGTAACGTATTCTTTACCTTAATTTATTTATTTATATTTTTATTTTTAATAAATTAAACAAAAGAAAAATAAATTTATGAGGCGAATGTACTTGTAGATAGGAGCAGAAGAAGACCGAGGAAAACTTGACATGATTATGTACTTCAAATACTTGAAAATAGTCAGGGTCAGGAGTCGGGAATGATCGGCAGGTTTGTTTGAGGAGATTCATGAATGTTGTTGAGAATGAGAGACGAAGATTGTTTACAAAGAAGAATTGGTGTGGCGTTATATTCTCTCGTCCTACCCCTGTGGGGTAGCAGCGTGAAGGTTAGTTAGTTGGTTAATTGACATTAAAATAATTAATATTGAAATGAAGAGAAATAATTTTTAATGTTTGTATTATTTTTATTTTATTTCGATGAAGTAAGGGCATACCTACTTACATACTATGTTCTCTCTCTATTATTGACGTTTTAAGATAGTTTGCAAAGACAGATTGGTTTGACGTTCTATTCTCTCTGCATGCTCCTGCGGAGAAGTGTCGTGATGGTTAGTTAATTATTAGTTTATTGAAAATGAAATATATTTAAAAAAATATATTGAGATGAAGAATTTTTTATGTTTAAACCTTTATATTCGATGAAGAAAGAGTACACTTACGTTCTACTTCTATTATCTGTGATTGAAGATTTTTCGCAAACATAGATCGTCCTATTTTCTCTGCCTACCCCTGCGAGGAAGCGGCGTGATGGTAAGTGAGCTCTTTTTTAAAATGAAGATTCCTTTTTTGTTAAGTGGCCCACCAATTCGGATATTAATTCACTTCGTCTTGACAACTTTTCATCCGACCATCCGCCGAATTATAAAAGTTTCTCAAGTTAAATGAGATTTTAGCAAAAAGGAAATAACAGTTTGTCCTTCCAAGTTTTGAGTTGGCGCTTTGAATTTAGCCTTTTTGTTGAAAGTAACAAATGGTGTGATAGACCGAAAGTTTTTAAGGCTGGTTTCACATCATTACACGCCCGGACGGATTCTTATATACAGGATGACAAAGATCGAACGAGTTGACTTCTATGGCATTCTCCGTTTGACAGGACCTACGTCATGACAGATTATCGTCCTTATTCAGATTTTCTCCACGGAAATCTGTGCTCACAGTGAATCGACCTTAGAGACTTAGCGGTTTTTTCAGTAAACGAGCTGAAAACTCTTTTAGATGATGTGAAAATGAGAATGAAAATGAAATGTTATATTCCTACATTTATGAGTGCCAAATTTTTTTATGATTTTTTTACAGACTCACATACAGGTTATTTATGTTTTCTGTTTGACTTGTTTCGTATTAGACGTTTAAATTTTAAATGAAAATAATAAATAAAAAATATATTTATCATTTAAAAATACTTCGTTTAAAAGTTCCAAATTAACAGGCGTTTAACTCCGCCAATTGCAAAATTAATGGGGAAAAAATATTTGCCACATTGAATAACATAATATAATTAAATACTGCAATGAAGTATCATCAAGAAATTTAAAGGTCTTTAATAAATAAAATGTTTTAAATAATAATCCAACCATTTTGAAAGTTTTTTTCGCAATTAATTTATATTTTTCATTTATCCTCATCCGCATCCTATACTGCAAAGGTAACCACATCATGTTGAGGCAGTGTTTTCTTGATTCAATAAATAATTTTATTCATTTTTTTTCTTCTGCTTTAGTTAGGACGGTATCCTGTTATTCTCAGAGCCTGCTCCTAGGAGATGAATGTCTAGCTATCTATCTCTTCATCGTTTTGGTGGCCTTCTTGGGGGTCTACTACTTATTATGCACCCATTTGCTGTTATTCTCACCACTCAATCCAAACTCGCTCTCCCCGTGTGATCTCTTCAAAAGCATCTTCTTGCTCTTACTCATTTTACGACATCTTCGACAATGTATATTTACCTTATTTTCGAGATTTTTACCCCGTCACTAAGTATCACGCCTGCGATGGGTAGTAGAGTCTTCATCTCAGTGTTTTTTAGAAGTTTTTTTTTTATTCTGGTGGTGTCAGTTCTTGTTTATATGCCAAATGTCATGATAGATATTATAGATCCTTACCTTACTATCTTAAGGTACCTTTATCTTTTTTACTCCATACAGCATTTTCAAGCATCCAGCCCTAAAGGTGGCCTTGTTTTCTTCATCTCTTTCTTTGTCATCGAGGTTATTGCTGCTGAAAATTTCAACACCCAAATATTTAAATTGCATCCTGTTTTTATTTATTTTTTGACTGTCCAAAATAAATGTGCTATCTCAATCAAAAAATATGTTTTACTGATACGAAAAATTATATCGAAAAGCACCAACTATACGCTGACATCATTTTCAGGAGTACTGTGATGTTAGTGAAGTGATCTATGATAATAAATGGATCCCAAATAATCATGGGCTCTCTGGTTATGTCTGTTTACCCTAGCCGACCGCGACTACTTACTACATAGCAACCATGACACGCAAACAGTGTGCGTAGTGGTAATTACAAAACCACATGGATGGTACTTGTAGTAGTTACATTGATGATAACTATACCCACAGTTTAAGTATTCCATCGCTCTCCAAAGTGTAATATGGGAAGACCACCACAAAAGAGCATTCTGCTCAAATGTATTTTTTTAAACATCTTTATCACTTCTATGCCTCTTTCTTACCTGATCTTGGTAGGCCTTGTTGGTTTGTTTATGTGATCACTTTATACAATGTGTAGTGGTCACCATTCTGCCCACTATTGAAAATTAACATTTTTTCCATGTTTAAATCAAATAAAAGTGGAAAAAAATTATAAAGTCTTTGTTTTATTACATAACAATAAATTGTGAAATTATTTTTGTAAAGTAAGTTTCACAATAAATATTTCTCGGAATTTAACGTTTTCTTATCAGTTTATTTAATACATTTTTTAAATTATTTTTCCAAAAATAAAAATGAATAATAAAATAAATGGAGACGGTTAAAACTTATTTAATTTTCTCAGAAAAATAGGAGCTCTGAACAATATCGTATAATTTTCTATGTATTATTTTTCCATCTCTCGTGGGCGTTCACATGTGTCGCTCATGCCTCGGGCAATAAATCGTCGTTCCTAAGTAAGGGTCTGAGTGTGAAAGGGTTGTAATTAAACCGATTCTGCAGTGGTCCGAGGGATGCAACTAATTGTGTAAAAACTATTTTAATGGAAGGTTACATAGAGAATGAGACTTTCCTGTACGTCCATAGACCAAGCTCACAGGGAACGCAATGAGGGGGGATGATTTTAAAGAAGAATTTACTTTCTTACAGACGCTATTTGAGAAGCGTTAAAATATACAGAATCATTTTCATTTATGATGTAAAAACAGTAAAATATTGTACACCTAAATAAAGCTAAGTATTCTTCAAACAAAACGTTAATTGAATCCATTTTCATATATAAATATATAATATACGTACATTCTATTTTATGTGTAATTCATTTGAATTTTTACCTTATAAACATCATTATTTTATCAAAAAGATTAAAATTTTATAAAATTTTCCAAAAAATACTGTGTTTTTTAAAGTATTATTTTACATACTCATCAAAGGAATTCAAAGCTTATCGTTAATATTGGGATAAAATCAATCCTCTTTTACACTTCGAAAACACTCCTTTGAAATAATAAAATAAATGGTAGAAGTAAAAGCTGAATTAAAATTTAAAATCGTGTTTTATGGCGTTTTTCAGTATGTAAAATAATTCAGGTTTGGATCTTACATGCAAATAAAAGGGTTTCTGCTAGATAAATGCTTTCTGAATCCAATCAAAGATGGCTGTTATAAACTCAATTACTTAACGTTATAAGATTGATCATACATATATGTATGACATTCAAATTTTGAGTAGTGAGGTTATCAATCATGGGTAGAATGATGAATATAACACGTGTATAAAGTGATCTAACCAGCCTATGATATGTCATCAACCCCGCAAATACCCAGACTTCTATACTCTTCTTCATCTATGTTGAGTTGGCATATATGTAAAATAACACCTTAATGAAATAATATTAAGGGTTTTTTTTTAATTATTTGGACACATTCCAAAAGATGTGAGGTTTTCATTATTCTAAATCAAAAAAACTTTTTTGTCTTCATCAAAATACCTCTTTATCCATCGCTATCTTATCAGTCATCCCATTCCATCTTTCTTTAATCACTTTTTTATATGATCATCACTTTTTTTAACCCTGAACAAAAACCGCTTTCACCGAAAATTAATCGGTGCAGTATCCTGAGTAACAGCAGATGTTGACATGTTAATTTATACACTGTAAATACTTCCTAATCCGTCACCCTTCACAATCCAGTGGCAGCTCGTCATTCTACTGCAGACTTCACACGTCTATCATTTTCCCTACGTCCTTTGTTACCCAATAATATTTTGACACCTCGGGTAAATTTTAATTTTTCTAATTATTTTTATATTGAATAAAAACAGTTTTATTAAATACTTCTGGTAGCTCTTTTTTTTTCATTTTTGGTATCTCACCAAAACTGAAGATGAATATGGAAGTCTGGGTATTTATCGGGCTTACTTTATATACGTGTAACATTCACTATTTGACCCATGATTGACACCATACTACTCAAATATTTGCATGTATATATTACATACTACTCAATTACTCAATCATTGTACCTAAATATGTACAAACATACGAAAATATCATATTATGCTCACGCCTCTTCGTGTTTGAGTTTTCGGCAGCATCTTTGGTAAATCTTTGAGAAAGCATTTATTTAGAAGAGACCCTTTTTTGCAAGATCAATACCGATTTTTTTTACCTCCTGGGAAACTATATGCCCTATGACTTTGTTCTGCACCTGTATTTAAAAAGATTTTGATGAAATCAAGTTGTCAAAATGATCATCCCTCTATGTACCATTTTAAAATCACATTTCAATGTTAAAATTTTGAATTGTTACGTTGTTCTCCCAAATTTCCTATGCATTATACAAATTGTGCAGAAAACGCAATTAAAATATGACTTTAAATAAATAAATAAAATAAAAAATCATAAATTTCGTTAATTTTAAAAATTGTCAGGAGATAAAAATACAATATACAAGACTTATTTATTGAATATATAAAATGATTAAAAATCATTGTTTCTGTCTTCCTTAAATTAATATGATCACTTTAAACGTCACAATCATTTAATGGTTCGGAGTTTTCATCACGATGACAAAATGAAATGGGGAAAATTTACGATATAAATTAGCGAATTACACCTAAACATCAATCTTACTTTATGTCGCATAAATTGTTAAGTTCGTGTACGCACCTCTTAAGATGAAATGTAAATTTAGTCAGGAATAATTTATGATCTTAAATTCAAGAAAAGTCTTTCCCGTCTCGTAATAAAAGGGGATAAAATTGATATTGAACTAAGTAAATAAATAATGTCGGGAAAAACAAACGAAGAACCTTAGAATTAAATAAGCCCTATTTCAAGGATCAATTCTTTAGATACGCAGGATACTTACTTTCAGCAGTTTCATTCAATTTACATAATTAAAAGCAGGAACGTGATCCAATTGGAATTTAATGATTAGGGTTGGTATCTGAAAAGCCAAATAATCTTCATTCATAAATATTTAATACTTAATTATTCTTCTAAATATTAGTGCTTTTATTTCTTTTGAGCTTAGAAATATAACCTTAATCTTATAATATTATAAAGATAAAATATATTCCTTTATTTTTAGTTACCAAAATTAGTAAATCTTTATTAATGAAATGGAAGCATGTAGTTGGCAAAAGAACGATAAAAGTATACTGAATGTAGGCGAAATGCAATCCCTCAGATGTTGTACGATAGATTTTCTAATGGTGCAATAAAGAAAGAATTCAAGGCTGAGATAAACATTATCGTTAAAATTAATAAAGGTTCAGATGTTTTGGACATTTGGAACAAATGAGGGAGGAACGGTAAACCAAATCTATAAGGTTAATGTTGTTGAAAAAGAAGCGGAGGAAAACCCAGAAAAACTAGGCACGATTAGGTATGTCAAATATTTCAAAGCGGACGGGCTCAGGAATCGAAATAAGCAGCGGATATGTATGGGAGATGTATGAAAAGGTGAAGAAAGCAAATAATGAATGAAAGGTTGAGTATTATTATATATCAAGTATATCAAGCTTTTCAAAAAAACCTCATCAAAAAAATACATCATTTGTGATTTCATAGAAAAAAGTATCTTATCATTGATTAGAAACACGATCATAATAATTATTTTCACAGAATTATTTCGTTTATCGCTATAATTTAAAACTCCTAAATCCGAGACCTTAAATTTAAAACACAGCGAGCTTTTTCCAGAAACTGAGGTTAAGGGTTCGTCCGGACATCGTATATTTCCTTACTCTTTTTAATGATGGAAGTTGCCGGGGAGAGAGTTAAGAGGGCACTTTCTCAGGTAACTCTCCTCATTATCTCCTTTCCTGTACAAAAGGGGGATAAATTGAATTAAATATATGTAAACAAACAAACGGGAAAAGAAGGATAAAAGGTCTTTCATATTTGGCTTCCATTTTGTGAAATAATAAAAGTGAAATGGAAGAAAAAACTTGGTGTGGTCAGGTTTTTATATGGTAGAAAATGGAAGAACTTTTCCAATGCCATTTCGTTTAAACCCCATTATCAGCATTCTTACTGAATGAGAAAATGTTATAGATGCAGATAAATAACGTTTTATTATTTAAAATAAAAGAAAAAATACATTACAATTTTAATTTGTAATGTATTATTTATACGTCCGCCTTCGTAGTGTAATGGTCAGTACGCTCGGCTATCGTTCTGGAGGTCCCGGGTTTGATTCCCAGGGGGGGCCAAATAAATATTAGTGATTTTTCCACTGTAATATTTAATTAATATTACCCTGATCAGGCTGAAGGGCTGATCACCTTTCCTTCATGTGTAAACGATCAAGATAACACTGCATTTATATGAAGCTGTGCCCTATGCACCATTGGGGTGCGGAAAAGGGTTTTTATAATAAAAATATATTTTTTATTTTAATTTCATCAAAATGTTTTTTTTTCTAATTAATTTACGTGAAATATGAAATATCTCTTATAACATTAAAAAAGTGCCGGATATATTACTGAAAAAGTCAAGAACATAAATTATAAGCTCTCTTAGTCAAATCCTTATTTAACTAATAAGATGTTAAAATGGTTAATATATTTCAATATCTCCCAATCTTTCTAAATAATCAAAATTGTAGATTTTGAAGTAGGAAATTGTTATGAAAATTTAGAAAATAAGTATCACAGAGGCGAAGAAATTGATTGTTTTATGCAAATTGTCTAACTTTTATTCGAATAAAAGGCGATATCATGCGAAGTTTTCGTAAGATTAATTTATCAAAGACTAAAATAATAACTAAAGTTGACCAAATCAATCGAAACATAAAATCAAAATCCGAAATAACTGGACCGCATGTATGACTTCATTTGTGGAAGTTGTGGTAGCTTAAAGTCTTTTTCAGGCCAGGTACTTGTGGCATTCTAACACTTCCTCCTACCCCTGTGAAACTAACCCTACCCAGTGAAACTAGTTTAAACAAAACATGAACAAACAAATCGGTACATTTTTTTAAATACGTAACGTCTAAGTGATTTTGAAATCTATCTACGGCTTATGCAACACCGCTTATCATGACCCTACTCAGGCTTCAACTTTTTTAAGTTTTATAGCCTATGTCTACTCGTGAGTGGATTTACTCTTTATGATTGAAGTAACTATAATTTCATGTTATTCATGAGTGAAATTTCTAGGCAAAAACACTCGTACACAAAAATTCACCTTAGTACATTTAAGCAAAATAACACCATTTATACTGAAACCGAGCGTCATTATTACAGTAAATTTCAATTTGCATTCTTAATTACGCTATGAATAAAATATGAACTCACCTAATGCATAGAATTACTCATGCGGCGTTATGTAAACTACTCGTGGTCCAATGTCTACTGTTTACTGCGCCGCACGTTATACCCGCGCGCTGTTCTGCACTCCGGGTACTGCGCTGTAACGGTGTAACGTGATATCCATACCAAAAATAGTTTGGTACTAACTAACTCAACATCACGATGCTTCTCCGTAAGGGTAGACAAAGGAAATGGAATGCTACACCACTCTGTATTTGCAAACATTCATCGTCTCTTCCACATTCATGATTCTCCTCAAATGTTCTCGTACATACCCGTCAATGATTTCTACCCCTTACGTGACCGCTCAAAAATCTTAAAAACAACTTTTATCCAGAATCTATGAACAGATATTTCATCTTACTAAAACACTGCTTTTCTTTCATACATTCATCATTTGATACATGTTTTTTTTTACATTCATTCATCTTTTGATACATACTTGCTGATTATTCTGAGCCCTGAACTGGCCGCAGAAAAATCTTAAATATCTTGAATCTCTAAACATCACGGTGCTTCCCCGTAAAGGTAGACAAAGGGAATGGATTGCTGCACCACTCTGTATTTGCAAACATTCATCGTCTCTTCCACAGTCATGAATCTCCTCATATGTACTAGTACATATCCGTCAATGATTCCGAGTCCTTAAGTAACCGTTTAAAATCTGACATTTCATCTTACTATATTTCTTCCACATTCAATCATCTTTTGATACATACCTGCTGATTATTCTGAGCCCTGAACTGATCGCAAAAAAATCTTGAGTACAATTCTTTGTAGTATTGAATCTATTATACATACATGTATAAGTTTTGTATAGATATTTCAACACACAGTTTTTTATTGGTTTTTCTCCACATTCATGCGTTTTCTGATGAATCTTATCCAAGCCTAATGATGCATACGGCACTGCATCGTATTGACGCAGTGTTATCTTAATCATCACTTTACATGAATGCAAGGCGATCACTCCTGCACTTCAAGAACTAATCCAAGATAAAATTTAATTAATATTAGCGTATAAAATCACTATTCCCCCCCCCCTGGAAATTGAACCCGGGACTTCAAGCACGGTAGCTTAACACGCTGACCACTACACCACGAAGGCTGACTTTATACCCGCTGATTATTCTGACTCCTGACCTGACCGCAGAAAAATGTTGAATGCAATCCCTTGTAGTATTAAATCCAGAATTTTTGTACAAATATTTCAACACATTTTTTTCAAGTCTCATATCTATTTACAGCGTTTTGATCATTTAGACACTTTGTGCATTCACTATTTAAGATGAACTTGTGTAATATGCATTTATACATATGAAGCTACATTTAAAATACTATCCGTGCAGATGTGTGTGTTCACACGTGTGTTTTCACTTCTTGTAACAACGTATCATAAAGGCATCGTCCAGTAGCGTACATTACCAATTACAATAATAAACAAATTAGAACAAATAAATAGTAAAAAAATACAGTAGAGCAGTGGACTATACTTCAATACTTGGATGTTTTGCTCTTACTTGGATGTTTGATATCGAGACATCAGTTAGTTGACTGAATTGAAATGTCTACCTGATCATAAGGATATCTGTGGATGCCAAAGGTTTAGCCAAATATACTCTATACCAAGAATTTGGAATAGCCGAGAAATGTTTGCAATTACAAAGTAGTGTGGTAGTTTTTTCTCTCTGCCTAGCCCTACGGAAAGCAGCATTATGGTTAGTTAGTTAGTCAACTTTTAATGCAAAGATTCGATAATCGATGATTGGACGAGAATATGTAGTGAAATTTCAAGTACGCATCACATTTACTAAGCACATTTCGTTACATGAGAGAGAAGAAAGACATTATTTAGGGAGAAGGCGAAAGAAAGCTTTATATTTAAAGAAAAATTGTGAAAAATAGAAATTCAAGCTTTTTTTAAAATGTATTATACGTTATTTTAACATGAGTCGTTGAATTTAATCGTACAATATGTCCGTGACACCTTTCGTTTTCAAATATAACGTAGAATGCCATATAATTACAAAATGCATTTGAATTATCATAAAATGTCATTTTTATGTGTTTTTAATAATGAAATACAACTTATTAGATTAAAAAAATCAGTGTTTGATTTTAACATTCAATATGCAAAATGAAAAACTTCCGTTAAAACCAATTAATTCATTCATTAATTTTCGACGGACAAACAAACAACATTAACGTTGTATTTAATTAAATAATATCATACTAATTAATTCATATTTCGCTTAGTTTGTAAAACCCTGTATTGAATTTAGAGATTTGCAAATAAATAAAAATGAATATTCAGTTTATATTTTAGGTTATTTATTTACGTTCCACGCCAGCGATTTTCAAACTGGGAGGCAAGTCTCCCTAGGGTGGCGAAGGTGTACAAAAGGGAGAAAAATGTTTAGAAGAAATATATTCTATTTTCATGACAAAGCAAAAATTATTTTTTTTTTAAAAACACAAGGCATATTAATAAACATTTATGAAACAAATTAAATTTTTCAATGTCAATAAAATGAATATCACATTTTAGACGAAGTCATCATACTTCATGTTACATCAGAATAGCTTTTAACCCACAAAAAAAGCTTTATCCTTTTTAGGCGAAAACATCAAGATTTTCTACGTATTTTTTTTGGGATATTAAAGTTGGATACCTGATAATGGCTGATTTTGTTTGTTTTTGAAAAAAAAAATATTTTTTTTTATATTTCGAGGAAAAAGTCTAAATTATTATATTCACTATACATGAATAATTAACTATATGTTTTTTTTTTATAAGAATGAGACGGACAAAGCCCTAGCATCAGGTATTTTATTATACATAGAACGGTGAAGTGATTCAAGATCTATTGACCATTATTAGATGCGAATATTTGTTTGTTAACTTTTTACTCTGTAAATAATTTGTAATTGAATATTTAGACTCTTTTTACTATTTATTTAGTATTTTCGTTAGTTCAAAATATTTCGTAGACATTAAAAAAATATATGTCATTTCTAAATTCTATAAAACTTCTGATTTTTTTTCATCTTTTTCAGCCTTCATATGTTCATATTTTACTAGAATGATTTAATGTTAATATATGCGAATATTTTCATAACGACAGATTTACAAAAAAGACATTATTTAAATGAACTTTCATGTCACAAGTCACATTGTCAAAAGAAGCGACAAGTGAAACACTGTTTCTATTATTATATTTCTTATATTGCCAATTTTAAACGTATGACGAATTTAATTTTGAATATTTCAATATTACTATAAATACAGAAATATATATATATATATATATATATATATATATATATATATATATATATATAATCTCTGCTTTAATATGTAAAAACAAAACGCTTCAAATAAAATATTGAAAGAATAATTTAATAATAATTTTATCACATAAAATAAACTGTTAGTTAATATCCGTTTGGCTTAATTTCTTTCAAATAAGTATTCCTTGGTAGATTTTCATTTCTGCCAAATGTGCGTTCATTTAAATATTTATCACTCAAATTTCTTTTCAACCAAGTTTTGGAGCACCTCTACAGTCAGTTATCAATATTTAAAACCTTTACTTTAAAAAAAATGTGTATTTACATTCGTGGTCCCATAAACACTTTACTAATTTTCCATTAAATTTCCTCCTTTGATTAGTTGATTACCAATCTGCTAACCTCAAATCCTTGACAAATTGATCTTTCAGAAGCAGTTTCTCACCTCTTTGACAATCCTGAAGTAATCTAATTAATATTTGGAAGAAATACTTGACACGTTTCAAATACCGAGATCACTTAAGATATTTCGTTAAGAAGTTGTTTATAAAAAGCATTAAGTAATTGAGTTGTTACTTAAAATTTCTACCGAAACAACCTCAATAAAATAAATTGTTTCGGTGGTCACATTTTGGTAATGCCTTTTGAATCTAAATTTTACTTTAAATAATAATAAATAAAAATAAGAAACAGCTCTTACCCCCGCGTAATCGACCAACTCCCTAAAGACACAACTCTAAAATTTAGACTAAACTTTTATACGGCATTTGAAAATGAAGCGGAATGCATCAAAGCACGTATGATAACAGGTTTTTATAAAAAAATAACATTTACCAAGTAAATATTAATTAACAAGTTTTAGGACTTAAGAAATGAATTTTACAAAAAAATATTAATTAATCCACCAGTTCGTTGGCATGAAATTAATTTCTTATACTTTTATTTAAAGCATCCTTTTTCATTAGCTTTCATTATTGGTTCCTTTCTTGCAGAATCATAGCAAAATGACGCTTCTTTTATCATTTGCATTTCGCTGAAATCCCCATGTTTCTTACAAAACTCATCTGTTAATCCGTTCATAGAAGAAAGGATAGAGTTAGATCGGCAGTTTTTAGGGTTTTCTCACTATGTTCTTTCTCATCCTCTTCTTCTTCAGGATTTTCTGACTGACAGCAATCTAATTCCTTCATCGATTCTTGATAAGGGAAACCCGTAGCCAGCACAAATCTGCATAGTTGAGAATCGGCGTAAATCAAACTGGCGTAAAACGAAGTTAACCTGTATTCCATATTCTTATATATCTTTGTTGAGATCTAAAAAACTAAAAATCTAAAAAACACTCCTCAGCGGAGAAACCCAGATTTGTAAACAAGTATTTGGACACATCCAAAATATTGTAAATAAAATAGCTAGTAAAATTTTAAGTTTCATGAAAATTGAAAATCAGGTTTCAAGCGTCTCCCAGTTTGTTTTTATATATACCTATATGAATTTAAAAATTCTGATTGTTATCTTTTACTAGGGGTAGACCATTATACTTGAATATCTTGATATATCCCTCTCTAAGGTAACGAGATCCTCAGCACATTGAATCCAGGACAACTCCCTTATGTTGCAGAGTCAGGATTTCCTCTTTCTCCAAGTGCTCTTTCCTTCTTTTTTTTCGAAATATGTTTTTTCCTTCGTTCTGTATTCAAATCATTTTGAACAATATGCACTTGGTAGTGCGGACGCTAATGGTGTTAGTAGAAAATAAGAGTTTAAATAAAAATAAGTAAAACTTGTTTAAGTCTACTTTTGAATTTATTATTGTTAACACAACTAGTTACGATAACTGCATATGTGATCAATATAAAATACAAACAGGTTGTATTTTTACGTGATGATGAGACAATCTATAGTTCTCAAAACTATCTGTTTTCATTTATAAACTCAAAAGTGGTATTTCAATAGTGTTTTTATTTTTATATTTAAATAATCATGCTTTTCCACGAAGTAAGAAAATTAATAAATGAATTTAAGAGTATTGATTGATGTAGAGATTAAATATAGTTTTCTTTAATTATTCAATTATATTATTATTTTATTACAATAAACCATCACGCCACTTCCACGCATAGATAGACAGAGAAAATAGAACTTCCCTCCAATCTGTCATTGCACACAATCTTCACCTCTTCCACACTCGTGTATCTTCTCTTACAAACAGGTCGATTATTTCGACTCCTAACCTGACCGATTTCGAATATTTTAAATATTTTACCATACCAAGTTTTCCGCGGTCTTCCTTTGCTTCTTTTATTAGTCATATTCACGTCATAAATTTATTTTATTATCCTTTACCAATAAATTTTACTAATATCATATGTGACACAGGTGTTTAAAGTACTTTTTATTTTTTCATAAATATAATATTTAATTATTTTCGAACCACATTTCACATTTTTATTTTATAAAGGGGTATTAATTTCAATTTGCTAAAAAAGTATCTTTTTCATACGATAAAATATAGATATAAACGCAATTATTTAAAGATATTTCATCCTAACGTCGAAAAAAGCAGTCACCCGTTTTACGGCAAGGTAAAATTATAATCCCCTAATCCTATATTGCTTCAAGAGAGGTCCATTCATCATGGCTTGTCAATTGAATGTCCAACTCTCAATTTCTATCTTTTTTTAAGGGTTTATCAGCAAAAAATTCGCCGATATTTTACCCAGTGACAGGGAGATAATCGTCTCCGTCCATGGGATCCAAATTTGTGATAAATTTCAGTGATTTGTTCGCTTTTGGTAGTCAAATCAACGCAGCTGGAAATCGATAGTCTCACGGAAATTTTTGTTTTAATCTCCACTTAAGTTATGGTATTCGGATGTCGTTTAAAAATAAATCAACCACATTTTGTTGCTTTTTTATTTCTGTTGTGTTTTAATTTATCGAATGTATTTATTTGTTCCCGAATAATAAATACTACTTACTGTAACGATCTTTAAAACTTGATTATGGCATAACTTTTTTTTTAAGAAAAATATGTATGTTTGAGTATCCCAGGACCTATGTGATCATCCGTTATATTTTTTTTATTTATTGATATGGCGTTTAATTTATAAACTCCATATTGATTTATGTATTCATTTCTAAAACAAACACAGATTTTTCGAGTCTACTAAGTTGTTTTTCTTGTTAAAAAAAAAACATAAAACTTAATATGGTCAGAATATATGTATACATTTTTAAATCAAACAAAGATTTTTTGAGTCTGCTAAGTTGTACATATTTTATTGTTAAAAACACAAAAAAAAAATATTGTCACAATCGTTTCGCCTAGTTAAGGCATTTTCAAACGAATGTCATTTTCAAACGAACATTCGTTTTGAAAAATGCCATAACTAGGCGAAACAATTGTCACAATATTATTTTTTATGTGTTTTTAACAATAAAATATGTACAACTTAGCAGACTCAAAAAGTCTTTGTTTGATTTAAAAATGTATACATATATTCTGACCATATTATTCTATGTGTGTTCTGTATATCATATATATGTGGCGGCATCAGTTGATAAATGTGTCGAATATATACCTACATATAGCGTACTCCAATTGAACCTATAATATTGATATATCATTCGTAGGGTGAATTCTCCAGTGCAAGAGAGAATAAATAACTATGAATTATCTTTATTGACTGCTTTAAACAACGTTATTTAATACTTGTAACTAGGTTCTTCGACTCCGTTTGATAATATTTATGCAATGCAAAACAAATTTCTTCTAAATAAATTAATTCAGCATAAATAATATCATTTTTTGATTTATTTTCATGTAAGCCTTCTTCTTCTTCAAACCATCATTTGCATCATATGGTGCACAGGGCACTACATCATATAAATACAATGTTATCTGGATCGTTAACATATGAAAGAATGATGAAGAGCCCTCCGCTTCAGGTACCAGTTCAGGGTAATATTGAATAAATATTGTAAAAAAATACTTTTATTTACTTGATTATATGCTGACCATTACATAAATATATTTAAATCACCAATATATATAAAAGACCAATATATAAATCAGAACAATCATAAATCGTGTTTTGATTAGTATTTATAGCAAATCATTATTTGTATTTCTCTTTATTTGGTGTAATACAAAAATAAAATATGTATGGTTTATTTTAAAATAAAAAATAGAAATTATGAGAGAACTTGATTGAGTTTATTAATGAAATCACGACTAGTGTTAAGAACTACAGAGGTTCTCCTCAGCTGGTGAAAATAAAAACTGTATTTTGTATTTTCAGCATCTATCGATGAGAACATTTATCGTTCTCGAAACTAGTCGTGTTTATATATAAATAAACTCAAAAAGTGGTGTAACAAGTGTTCTGTGTCAACATTTAATCATGTTTTTTCAGAAAATTAATGCCAAATCAATAAATAATATGTTTATCTATAAAATATCGTAGATGGATTGAAGATTCTATTAATTTTACGATGAACGGGAATCCATATAGACAGAAGACAAACACTACAATGCTATGGTTCTTGGTTACACATCTTCAATGTTAATTGAACGGACGGAGCTGAGTGGAAATTAATTCATTGTATTGTAATTGATATTGCGATACTTCAGTGCAATGTTCCAGATCTAATATAACATCTAGTCATAGTAAATATCATACACACCAAAGCATAATACTGTGCTATAGTTAACAACGGTTAGATTGCATATTGAACTGTTCCATTATCGGGACAAATGGATAATTTATCAAATTGTTATTTAAAAAAACAAAAATATTAATTCAACTTATTATAAATAAGTTTAAACAAAATCTGTTCTTCCACCTCCCAGGAACGGACCGGAGAGTAACAGGATATAGTCCTTCATAAAGAGGATGAAGAAGAAGAAGAAGAAAATAAATACTAAATATGTGAAAAATATTTGTCAATTCAATAGTACCTACCTAGTAGTAAAATATTAATTTTATGTTCTTCTTCTTCTAACCTTAATCCGCACCCAATGGTGCATAGAGCACTGCATCGTATCAACGCAGTGTTATCTTGATTGGTACTTACATGAAGACGGGGTGATCGCTCCTGCGCTTCAGTCCAGCGTTATATTCAATAAACATTAATGTGAAAAAAACACTTTTATTTATTTGACCCCCCCTTCCTGGAGATCAAACCCGGGACGTCCAGAATGGTAGACGAGCGTGCTGACCATTACACTACGGTGGTAGACATATACGTTTACAATAAATACTTACAACTTATATCCAATAGATACTTAAATGTCACGTCGATAAAAAATAACTGCTGGAAATTTTATATTTCAGAGAACACTGGACTTCCTTTCTTGTTGTGTAAATAACATAAAATTATGTCTAGCTTTCCACCATTCTGACATGTACATATCCATCCCTGAAGATGACAAGGTTCTTGTCGTAACCGGTTAGACATTGATAAGTTCCAAAAATAAAAGTGGTTATAGGCAAAATTTCAGTTTTATTTTTCAAAAATCGTTAAAAAATATATTAAAATAAAATAATTTTTGAACACCATAAAATAATAAATATAATTTTTTCAAATAGAAAAATATCTTGCTATACGATTATATTGTACGGAGATATTACTGCCTTACCTTTTTGGCAACTTTTTCCCACATAAATAAAGCGCGCTAAGGAAACCTGAATGAAGATAATTCAACCAAAATCCTCAAACATTTCCTTTGAAAAGCGTAAATTTTGTATTACGTACAAAGGTGCGGGGCCTTATTACTTGGACGAGGTAAATCCATTTTGGCTCTAATCCACGCGTTCTGTAATCATGAAAAATCAGGATAGGGAACTACCCTCACTTCACTACCCTGTCACGGAGGCTGTGTCCTATAAATAAAGAGCAAGTCCGCGGCAGGCTCCTAGCTTCTCCGATAAATCAGACTTATGCTTGTTACGTAGGTAGGAAATATCCAAAGGATTAGGGACACATGAAATATTCATATATGAAATGAAACACGCGTCTAAAACTTATGTAGTCCTCTTATTTATACTAGATAACTGAGTACAGTTTATTTTAATAAAAAAAATTTTGTGAAATAATTCATCATTTTTGGCAGAAAAATTTGACAGAAGGCAAGGTTAAGATAGGTACTTTTTTTTTGGCAGTCACCAAGTGAAAGGATGTTTCTGCCAGTGTCAAGTATTATTTTTATTTACAAACAAAAAATAATAGAAAATAATATCAACAATTAATACAAAAGTTCATAGTTTAAATGCGTTAAGCTTTATCATTTTAGAAAGTATGCTCGCAGTTCTAGAATTAGGTTCAAAAAGAAGGGTGGATACACTTGGGTGGGGAGTTAGGTACATATCATCGATAGAATTAAGAATGGAGTATTCAGATGGTTTGGGCACGTAAAACGAATGAGTGAATACTAAAGAAAACTTGGCATTTAAAATACTTGAAATTGGTCAAGTCAGGGGCTTAAAATTAAACACTTGAATATACCACTTTAATGCGTTTTATTTATATATACGACTAGTTTCGAAAACTTACAGATGTTTTCATCTTCTGGTAAAATTAAAACTAACGAACAGAATTATATTTAGGGTCATATATAGGTTAGTAAATATAGGGAAGGGGGGGGGTTAAGGAACAAGATTTTTTGTAAAAGGAAACATTGATAATAATGGTGACGTATTTTGAAACAGTATATTATTAATTAACGTTTTATCTGAATTAAAATTTTTATGTGCTTCTAAATTTTCTAAATTATTCATGACTTGACCTTTATTTGTAACAGGGTGTTATAATTTAAGTGTATAAGAGTCAAATGAGTGGTTAGTTTCCATAATATGATTTGGAAATTCCGAAAAATAATTACTTTTTGTCCACGGCGATGCTCTCTTATTCTAATTTTTAGACTTCTCGCAGTTTGGCCAATTTTTTTTTATCGCAGTCACCGCAAAAAAATTTCATAAATACCGCTTCTATCTAATATTTACTGCATTAAATTCACATATTAGGAGAATGAATTCGTAGTCCAGGGACGATGTGTACGAGTATGTTGACCATATATGTAAGCAAGCGGTGCGACTGAATTAGGGAAGCTAAGAGAACACTGACGGAATAAGATTTTTTATAGTAAAAAGGTTTGTTTAATGCAACGTGTAGGTTGTAAGTTATTTTTTTTTTTTTTTTTATATCTATTTAACAGTTAATAATTTTTCGCAATAAATCATGAGAAGAAATGTTTACTTATCACAACGATCCCTACAACTTGTTCAGAACCGAACTTGAACACCTCGCCTCGATGAAGTGTCTTCATCGAGTCCTTGTTTCTGATAATTTGACAAAAGAAGTTAAGAACTCATAATTGAAAGTCCTTCGCTTAAATTGAGTTTCATAAGGATAGAGTCATTTTTACGATGTAAATTCTAGAAATTCTCTCCAGTGCATATATTTTTCTTCTATCTTTTAAGCTTACTGTCAATGTTTCAGCTCCATACAAATAGATTGGGAAGATCAAATACGTCATAAATGGAAATGTGTGCTTTTGTTATTTATATTTATTTGTTGACATTTAATTATCTCTTATTACTTTATTTTATATGAACATAATATTTTAATCAAAACGAACAAACAAATTATCTACTATGAACAAATAAATCAATTCTTTTTTATTTTATTATTACGTGGTAAATACTACTATTTCTTAAAAATGTACTCTAATTTTTAGGACACGTGTTTAGATGGATTCTAGTTGCATCATTTTCAGGCATCAAACACATGTTACAAGAGGCTTAAAGAAATGATGGTATATATAATAATAAAACCCTTATCCGCACCCAATGGTGCATAGGGCACTGCATCATATAAACGCAGTGTTATCTTGATCGTTTACACATGAAGAAAAGGTGATCAGCCCTCCGCTTCAGGTACCAGTCCAGGGTAATATTAAATAAATATTACAGTGAAAAAATCACTTATATTTATTTTACCCCCCTTGGGAATCGAACCCGGGACCTCCAGAACGGTAGCCGAGCGTGCTGACCATTACACTACGGAGGCGGTACGGAGGCGGAGATGGTATAAGTCAAGTAAAACTTTAGTGAAAAATGCATAGATATATCCACAAAGTGTCTGCCAAATCAATTAATGAAAGTTTTTTTTTCTTACAAAAAGGTTAGTAATTTTTGTCTCTTCGGTTTCGAGACGTACCCATCTCATCGTCAGGATGATCACTAGAACAGCATTCAAACACTACTACACACACTTTACACACAATTACAAAAAAATAATAAATTTATTTATTCATACACTTTTCGTCGGCATTTTCAGGAGTGACATGGCATTTTCTCGAAATTCTCGTTAGTTCCTTCAAACCTCTCTGCGCCCCTAAAATTCAATTCAGATTTACACATTCTTTAGAACGTATGCTTCAGATATTCTGAGAATGGATCCAGATTAGCATTATTCATCATTTATTTTTTTCCGACAAAAAGGAGTATCCGTTACATCATTTATTAAAGATAAATAATTTCACAAAGTCTATTTTTTATCTCTAATCAAATTTTTATCAAAACATTCTTGCAGATTCCTCCAACGGAGATGGTTCATTTTACTTTTTTTCTGGCAAGATCATCAATCTAAGTTTCATTCAGCGCCATTTTAAGCCATTATTTACTTTTAAATGGAAAACCGGAGGAGCATTGTACGGACCATTGAATTCCTTTTTTCCCTTCCGTTCCAGCCATTTGACTGTCAGGTTTTCCTTTTTTAATCTACATTTTTTGGATGTTACAATTTTCTTCATGGAAGAATAATTATTTTTGAAAATTATTTCCCCTTTTGTAGACAGGATGATCATGTTTGGAAATATCCGAAATAATAAAACGACAATACAAATATGATTTTTCTTTTTTAATTTTTTTGGTTAAAATAAGCAATTGCAGTTTTCAAAAAAATACATAAATATTCTTTTTTCAATATTGACAGTAATAAATTGTGCTTTTATGTAAATAACAAGATTTTAATTACCTTTTGATTAATCTATTTACACAAATTCTACCACACACTGGATTATTCATCGTCCTGTTGATATACAAGTTTCAATATTATATATTGAATGTTATTCGCGCATTTTATAAACATTATGAAATAAAGTTGTTTAACTTAATAAAGTTTAATATTATAGATTTCTCAAGTTGATCATATTGTGAACCAGGCAAACGAAATGGATTTTTCTTGAAAAGCAGCTAGAAGAGATCTAAAGAATTTGTGGATGCTGCTTAAAGAAAATATGATTTATAGGCACGGCCTAGATGAAATTGCCCATGGCAGAAGAATCTACAAACTGAGGACCAGGAAGGTTATCCTCAACAGTCTATAAAGACGATAATTTTGGATGGAGCCAGGAAGAAAGAGAAGAAAGTGTCTCAACATGCGATGAAAACTATTTTTCTTATGAAAGAAGATGGAAGTCTGATTATCCCAGGGTTTACGTACTGGGATTTGGATGGTTCAAGTGATAGCTTGTGTAACATTCATCATTCTGACCATTATTGAACAGCCATATTGCATTAATTTTTAAAACTTTTATATACGAGTATGCAATGGTCGTGGATCTCTTTCAATGTAACTGTAACTGTTATGTTCAGTGTATTTTTAGTATTTGTTTCAAGTACTTTTTTACATTTCTGACAAGTTTTCTTTGGCCTGCCTCTACTTCTATTTCAAACAGCATTATGCTTATAATTTTTTAACGTTTTACTAATTTTTAACACACATTTCACAATTTCATCGATATGCTTATTTCAGCATTGTCTTCTTTCCTCATTTCACCATTCGAACGTGTATCATACATCGTACTGCCGCACATTTGTCTGAGAGATCGCATTTTGACTGCATTCAATTTACTTCTTATTTTGCCAAGTATATACTTCACTTCTATACACTATCGTTAGTACCAGGACTCCGTATATTTGCTATCATTATCATGATTTCAGTGCACCATTAACTCTATTCCCAGCATTCACTTTTCTCCATATCTTTCTATAACTTGTTTTTGAAAAACCAAATAATCAAAATTAAACTCTCATATCATTAAAACAATCAACGGTTAATAGATGATTTATAAACTTTACAAAATAAAACAACTTTGTTTTAACCACTTTTTATTGGTGCACTTTTTCCAACAGTTAAACTAGTTAGAAAAAAAATAGACAGTAAAAAATGGTTAAAACAAAGTTGTTTTATTTTATAAAGTTTATAAAATGTGCCACAAAGTATCTGCAAAAACATTCAAGAAATGATTTATAAACTGTCCCATTTTATGAAATAGTATTCATTTGCAGGTTGAATCCCTGTCTAATAAGGTCTGATGACCACATACATCAAAATAAGGAAAAGTTGGCTGTTTTTAATACACCATAATATGGCCACAAACTTACTGCAAGAATAAACTCAAATACGTGTTGGCGCAAAGTTTACAAATTTACGGGTTTAAACGAGAAAACATGTCGAAAACGAGTTGTAAATTTTATTTTCAAAATACGAGTTTGCTCGGTTTTACATTTAACATTTATGTTTCGCTGAAAGATCAAAGGTTTCAAAAAATATTTACAGTATACTAGCTGTAAACGGCCATGCTTTGACTTCATATAATTAAATGGAAAAGAAAGGAAAAAAAAGCACACATTTAATTTATGTTTCATTTCACAATACTTGGAAAACAACGTAAGTATTGTATTAAAAATATTTTAAAAACAAATGCAATCGAAAACCTTGAAAAGTTCTAAATAACAGTAGTTATCAAGAAGTTATAAGTAATGTTTAGTATTGCGTGTGTTGCTATTTTGCTACGTTCAAAATATGGAGCTTCCATTTTGGTAAAATAGTTTTCACTTTAATAAAGTTTTACTTTTTACACTTTTATATACTTCACTATTTGTTATGTTTTCCTTATTTTTTTCGTAAATCTTATAATCTTGATTTCGTGTAAATTTTATTTCGTGATACAATACGTTCATTTTTCGCATACTTTGTCATTATGTGCATATTTTTATACATAATATCCTCTTCATTACATATGCGTTATTACGTATACTAAACTTATTTTATTTCATATGTATTACTTGATGTTTAAATTACAATATGCCTCAATAAGAATAAAAAACAATTAACAAATGAAACAACATTGTTTTTCAGGACTACGAAGCTAGTTTTCCCTATTGTTTTTTAAAAATTCAACTAAGTAGGTATGTTTTAAACCAATCAGTGAATAACTTAAGAAGATTTGAGATGTTTAACTAACTATCCATTAAAATTTTATCAATGTAGATTTTTGGAAACAGAAACATTTTTGGAGAAACCGTACAAAAATTTCATCATAAAACTTACATTGTATGCGGAATATGATCTGGTATTGATTCGAGCAGATATCTATTTGCGGAATGTAGATTCATTTAGAAATGAATGACACACGACAATACAAGTAATAGGCGACTGACATCCCTATTGTCTTTGCAAAATTGAATTATGTCGAGCATTATGCAATTTCACCAAATAAATCTGAACGGATTATTATTTTTAGAGATATAATATATCTCAATAGAGATGAAATATTTTTTTACACGAATAGAATATGGAAAAGTAATGTTTCAAGTATAATTTCATTAATTATTATAAAAATTAAATACTTGTTTTATACAACTTATTGAGTTTTATTTAATTACACGTGACTACATAGTTACGAAAACTACAATGTTTTCATCGACAAAAACTAACCAGCAAAAATTATTCAGGTATATGTAGAGGTGGGTTGATATTGTTAAATGCGAACAAATACAATTATTTTACTTCAAGCCCTTATCCGCATCGCAATGGTGCATAGGGCACTGGATCACATAAACGCAGTATTATCTTGATCATCAACACATGAAGAAAATGTGATCAGCCCCCCGCTTCGGGTACCAGTCCAGGGTAATATTGAATAAATCTTGGAGAGAAAAAAATCACCAATATTTATGTGACCCTGGGAATCGAACCCGGGACCTCCAGAACGGTGACCGAGCGTGCTACGGAGGCGGACATAGACAATTACGTTTGGAAAAACATGTTTTAAATGAATGCTTAATCAGAATTTTAATTTTATCTCTAAATTGTCTAAATTGTTCAAGATTTGACCTTTGTGAATAAGTGTATGAATTTGTGAGTCAAATGAGTTGTTACTTTTCATTATATGGTATGATTTGGGGACTCAACTAAACTCAATAAAACTCAATACTTTAGTGGTATAATACATTAGTAATTATAATATTTATAAATTATCCACATATCATTCCACAAAGTTTATGCCAAATCAGTAAAAATAAATTATTTTTAAGTTTAGAGAGATAAAAAAAAACTATGGTTTCAAAGTTATTAATTTTCTACATGTTTGTAAACGACAAGTAAAAAAACGATATAAAACAAGATGTTGGCCAACCAAACAGACTTTATTTTTTTAATTAAAAATCTAGAAATACTCTTATACGATTGTAAAAAAACTTATGTATTTCATTTATACAATTTCAAATTGCCTGGTAATTTTACGTAAAAGTTCTTATTTATAAAAAAATATATAAGATTTAAACACTCAAATCAAATAAAGATTATTTTTAATAATTATCGTTCGTGTTTTCTTTTAATGAATACTAGACATGGAATTCCACTATCAAGATTTAATTCGGCATGGATGTTAACATTATTTATTAACGAAGTCATTAGCTTTGTTTCATGTTTTTTTTTCTCAGAAAGTAAGCGTGCGGTAATGCAAAGAGTCTTAACAAAACATTTTCTGGAAAACTTGTTAATCATAAGGCTTACCAAAATATTACTTTCAAATATTTATTTCTTCGTCTTCTTCTTCTTCTTCTTCTTAGTGAAGGCTTTGTGGCTTGTTTTCGTTGAAGAGCGATTATGATTTGTGAACAATTATGTGGACACACTCAAAATGTTTTGGATAGATGACGAAGTCCATTGGGGGTATAAAGTGTATCTTGGCATTTACAGAACATCGGTTTATTATTTTCATGAAATTTCTCTTTAAAAATCATAAAAAAGAGAGGATAAACAACAAAAGTTTTTTTGCAGCATTTGATTAAATAATAAATAAGATTTTCTTTGTTTAAAAAATACAGAAAAGTTTTTCGTTTTACATATCATTTAGCATAATTTCTGATGACTTCCAAAGAGAATTAGTTTTATACGTCAGGGAAATGTTAAATCCCTCGTGAAATGGGTCCCCGACGAGCGGGCCGATTTGAGGAATGTATTTTCCATAAATTAAAAGTTTTCAGTATTTTTAAATGTAAAGATTTTCCTACCCTTATCTTTGTAATATCGCGGTGGATTAGAATCGCAGAAAGGGATTACATCCACCGCAGAAAAAGGTTTTCGTTCGTATCCCTTAAGCGTTTCAATAAAAAATACATGACTAGTTTATTTTACAAAGTAAGGTTCACTCTTAAACGATTGAAATAATACGTCAGTTTTAAAAACTTGAAAAGACGAATATGGTGTATAAGTTATATAGAAGCAGAGGAAGACTGGGGTAAACTTGGCATGATCAAGTATTTCAAATACTTGGTGATGTATATCACTATGTATTTCACTATTCGAACATCTATCACACATCGCTTTGCATTCATACCACATCTGTCAGAAAGATGTAATTCCGACTGCATTAAATCTTTTTTCATTCTAATTTTTTTGCCAACCCTATGCTTCACTTCTTAACATTAGTATAAGTATCAAGACTCCGTAGTATCATGTCAGTTAAGTTTTCGTTAATAGTTTTATTTTATATATGAATATACCTTTTTTAAAGAGAAATATTTGTGTTTTCACTATCTTCAAAAATACTTTAATTTCATAGTATTTCTGTGATCCTAAGCGGCTCATTATTAGAAATAAGTATCAAATTGCGGTAGAGTGGGTTCGAACCGAGAAACTCTTGTTCAAGAGTCCACTGACACTAACCATGGGACCACAACCCGACGCCAATATCAAATATCTTATTTCAAATCGAAACATTAGGAAAAGGGTGTGAATTTGGACCAACATGTAAAAAAATAAACATTTCTGCTTATTTTTGTAACATTTTGCATTCATATATATTTCCTTTTTAAATAACATGTTCCTTATAAAAGCAATCAATCCCTGTTTAGTATTAATGTAAGTAGTAAGTCCTGTTTAGTATTTTCATTCCAAATTAAGGAGAGTTTATCACGGATAAACTGAAATCTTGGGGATAACTTTAATGGCTGGTGAAAGTGATTTATAGAAAGGCATAAATAGAATCATTATTTCATAGTAAATCGCCGGCCTTAGCGGTGAAATAAATAATAACACCTATTACAGCGTTTTACATTGCCGATAAATTAATTCAGTTTTCCAACAAAAGAGATATGAAACTATGCCGTAAACAAAACTAATATAACAGCATTACCGTATAATTTATAATGCCTACTTACCGCACCGTGTTAATTAAAATTTGAAAATTATACCGACCCTCCTTTGCCAAAAAACATGGGGACTTTGATATAATTTAATATATTTCACAGGGAAAAGTGGCACCCAGAGAAGCAACTACCCGAAAAGGCTCTTAAGTTTTAATGGGGGATTATGAATATGTGTCCTGGGAAACGAACCCGCACCAAGGTGGAAAGTCACCGCTCTCTTCACCATTACACCATTTCGGTACTTAGTCGGGTTTCGGCAAAGTACGTACATTAAATTCGGGACTAATTATGTACTTTGGCTAATTAATGATAATTATGTAACATTAACTTACATACAATAGTTTATAAAACTGATTAAAGTATCTGAACAGTGATAAAATATATTATTGTTGTATTTGTATATCACAGAACTTAGTACATAGCTTTCTTAGTTTTATTATTATTTTATAAAAGATAAATTACATTTTAAAAAGCTTTTAATTTTGTTAATTATTACTTTTATGAACAATTAGTAACTTACAAACAATCTAATGGCATACAAATTAATATTTTTTATAATTAAAATGTAACTATGCTTTAAAATCACTATAAATATTTTATTATAATTAAGTTATAATTAAATATTTATAGTGATTCTAAAACAAAGTTACATTTTAATTATAAAATGGAAAATCACAAAGTTAGTGCTTCAAATATAAATAATCATATTTTTTATGAGCTCTACCCAATTTTGCGTTACTGTAACTCATGCTGGATAAGTGGCAAAGAAAGAATATCAAATAGAAAGTACACTTTTATTATTTGTTTAATTTCTCTACGCCTGTGAAACATAACAAATAATAAAAATCTATAAAACAACAATCCAATCGAATTAAAATCAATTGCCAAAATAAATGAAAAAGAAAGAAAATCGAAAACACACTTTTCAAATATGTTTCATTTCAAAATGCTTGTGAAACGATGAAAACATTAAAACCTTTAAAACAACTTTTTTTATCAATAGTAATCATTACGTTCAACAAAGCAGTTTTTTAACTAACATAAAAATGTCTGTCACCGGTAAAAACATACATTTATTGGGTGTTTGTGACAAAGACTTCTTGATACGATATCCGTTTTCGGAATTTGGCTTGGAAACTTAAATTATGTCAAAATATCACTTCAGGATTTAGAAACTAAGCCCTTTGTCGGGATATTATATAAGGATTTGGAATCGAAGCTTTATATTGGATGATGATGAAATATTTATTTTTTATTTTATTTATCAAATGTTATATTATTTATTGATTTGGCATTAACTTTGTAGAATGACATGTTGATTTTTTTTAATTGAACACTAGAACATACCACTTTAATGAGTTTAATTTATTTATACGACTAGTTTCGAAAACTTACAAATGTTTTCATCTTGGTAAAATTTAAAACTAACGAGCAAAAAATATATTCAGGGGTATATAAAGGTTAATAAATAATGGGAGAGGGAGGGAGGGGGTTTAAGGAACAAGATTTTTTTGTAAAAGGAAACATTGATAATAATGGTGACGTATTTTGAAACAGTATATTATTAATTAACGTTTTATCTGAATTTAAATTTTTATGTATTTCTTAATTTTTTTAAATACCGTATTTAATATTAATTTAATAAATACCCCTTAATATAATTTTGTTCGTTACTTTTAATTTTTACCAGAAGATGAAAACATCTGTCAGTTTTCGAAACTAGTCGTATATATAAATAAAACTCAATAAAGTGGTTAATACAAGTATCAAATTTTGTTTTAATTTACACCCTTAAAAACAAGCTTTTTAACTGTGTATTGTTTCTTTATTTTGAAAATCAATCCTTTTTTTCCTCTTCTTCTTCTTGTTATAGTCCTTGTGGCTTGTTTTTAAGAGGGATTAGCCTCCTGCAATGTCGATTCCTAGCTGTAGATCCATCTCTTTGGTGGTCTGCCCGGGAGTCGTCTACCATACAGTGCATTGTGAGGGAGTCTGGATGGTTCCATTTTTTTTTATTAAATCAAGATATTCAGGCACGTGTATTTTTTATTTAAGTTCATATTTGGATTATACAAAAATATTTATATTTTATGAAGTCTGGGCATTTACGGGGCTGACGACCGTCATAGGCTGGTTTAAGTGACCACGTGTAACATTCACCAATTCTACTCATTATTGACAACCACACTTCTCAAATTATTGGAAACTCTTTATATATATGAACCAATTTTGAAACATTATTCTTGAATCACTAGAACTTCACAAGAGACATCTATTGGTGAGATGAAAAGAAGATCTTTATTGAGCAGAAACTCTTTTATTAGTATGTGAGGTCCGAATCCTGAATTATAATCACACATATGAGAAACGCCAGAAAATATCATTTTCATTTTTATTATTTAAGCTTGTAATTTGACCAGATAATTTATGTACAACATTTTGAGTGTGTCCAAATACTTGTTCACAAAATCTGGATTATCTCCAATTAAAGGAGATAATCCAAGGAAAATTAATTATTATTAAGGAGTATTTGGACACACTCAAAATGTTGTAAATAAATTATCTGGTCAAATTATAAGCTTAAATAATAAAAATTAAAATGGTATTTTCTGGCGTTTCTCATGTGCGTGATTATAATCCAGGATTCGGACTTCACATGCTAATATAAGAGTTTCTGCTTAATAAAAAGCTTCTTTACATCTCACCAATAGATGTCTCTAGTGAAGTTCTAGTGATTTAAGAACAAGGTTTTTAAATTGGTTCATATATATATAGAACTTCCAAGAATTTGAGTAGTGTGGTTGTCAATAATGGGTAGAATTGGTGAATGTTACACGTGTGTAAAGTGATCACTTAAACCAGCCTATGACGGTCGTCAGCCCCGTAAATACCCAGACTTCCATATTCTTCTTCATCTTTGATGAGATGACAAAAAATAATATGAATCCAAAATCCAGATTTTGTGAACAAGTATTTGGACACACTCAAAATGTTGTAAAAAAATATTTACATATTTTTCACCCTCACTTAATTAATCAAGATGTGAGAGACGTAAATTGAGTTGTATTCTCAATATACTTTGATCAACATAAGTGTGATGATATTCCTTCTTCGGGTGGACATGTCATTATTAAGCCCATAAATCTATGTCAATACCAATTTCGTACAGCTTTCAACAGAATGAAAAATTCAAAAATAAAACTTTTGGAAGACCTTTTAAATTGGATTTTCAGCAAAGACAGGGACCCTTTTCTATATGCGAAATAGCTTTCAAGTCAAGCAATCGCATTGGAAAGTGAATAATCTCACATCCCTTTTATATTATACAAACATGTACTCGTAGATACTTTGCAAACCTCGTTATAAATTGGTAAATCGATTCAAAACATCTTTATTTTTTGTATATTTTATTGTATGTACTAGGGGTGGTGACTGGTTTTTAAATCCTTATCTGCACCTCAATGGTGCATAGAGCACTGCATCAGATAAATACAGTGTTATCTTGATCGTTAACATATGAAGGAACGGTGATCAGCCCTCCGCTTCAGGTACCAGTCCAAGATAACATTGAATAAATATTAGAGTGAAAAAATCACTTATAATTATTTGAACTCCCTAGGAATCGAACCCGGGACCTCCAGAACGGTAGCCGAGCGTGCTGACCATTACTCTACGGAGGTGGACAAAAAATATACATAAATAAATAAAAAAATATACTTATAAAAAATAATTAAAAATTTTAACGTGTGGATATTTTACTTGAAAGGTAGAAATCGCACAAAATTAATTAGGCATTCATTTATGGTAGTGTTAAACTTCTTTCTACATGTTTTAATTATCAGGTAACCATACACATTAACATTTTGTCATCATTTGCAATTGATTGTCTATTTTAGACTTGGAAGTGATGCTTTGAATATTGAATTATTTCTAATAAAAATATGATAAATTGGCAGTTGACAACGGAGTGCTAGTACCGACACTGATGTTAAGAAGTGTAACATGGAGTTAGTAAAGAAGGATGAAAACAGAGTATATGCCGTTGAAATGCATTCCTTCAGACGAATTGTGGAATAATCGTTGCATGACAGAATTAAAAATGAAGGTTATAGAAAAACATTAAAGTATGGTTATGTGGAGCGAATGGATAACAAGAGGATGACTACAAAAGTATATTTGGTAAATTTGAACGGGAGAATAGAACAAAGACTGCAAAAAAGATTTGGAATGACCAAACAAAACCTCCGGCTTGACTAAGCGGTGGCCTTAGTACTATTATTATAATTCAAAAGTTCTTCAAGTTTTTTATTTATTTATTTTAGAATAAAGTTTTACGGTTCAAATAAAACATTGAGGATATTGGAGTATACCCAATTTCTTAGCTACATTACATCTTGTTTCCATTTTAAAAGCATTTCTTCCTTGTAACGTGATATTGTTATTATAAAAACTATTATCCTTTTTTAAGTGCGTTCAAAATACTCATCATAATTGTGACGACGTGTGTCGAAGAAACTACTCCAATATCCGACCACTTTTACATACTTAAATAAAATAATAAAATTTATTAGTAACCTTGAGAAAATATTTTTTTTTTAAAGGATGGGCTTTACGTTTAAAAAATTTTTAAAATACTTACATCACTTCGTTTCTCATCTGCTCTCAACGAAAAATTATCTTTTTTATGGTCCTTCAGTACTTCAGGTTTCAAAATATTTTAATACATATTTTTTTAAGTGCACGCCCTGACAATGATTGTTGTTTATTAATATTATTTTTTGACATCTCATCAAAGATGAAGAAGAATATGGAAGTCTGGGCATTTACGGGGCTGACGACCGTCATAGTTTGGTTTAAGTAATCACTTTACACACGTGTAACATTCACCAATTCTACACATTATCGACAACCACACTACTCGAATTCTTGGAAGTTCTATATATATATATATAGGTCGTCAGACCCGTAAATGCCCAGACTTCCATATTCTTCTTCATCTTTGATGAGATGTCAAAAAATAATATGAAAATTAACTCCTGTAATTGGAGATAATCCAGATTTCGTGAACAAGTATTTAACACACTCAAAATGTTATTGTTTATTAATATATTATGAAAATTAAAAGTATTTAAAACTATGTTGTATGGTAATATAACACTCTCTTTATCGTTCATCGTTCACTTTGAGGAATACTACACTAAGTGATGAACAATGAGTGTGAACGATGAATAACAAGGATAATATTAAATGATATTTAACAACAACAAAAAATTATTACAGAAAATAATTAATAGAAAAATTGTGAGATAATTTTCAATGAGAATACATATTTGTCCGGTGCTGGTAGTTTTTTCATATTTTTATATTGTTAACACTTTAAGCACTGCGTACGCCACGTTGGTATTCTATTTAAGCCATGCTTTATCAATTGCATACGCCACGTTGGCGTCCTCGGTTACACGCAACTTCGGTTACATACAATAAAAATGTGTCATCTTATATTAACGCCTCAAAATATCACTACTCGATGGCCGGATATACTTGAGAAATATCGATTAATGACAAATTATCTTAAAAATCCATGTTTTTGACAGATGTCAGCCATTAAATCAATATTTCATGTTTGATTTAAGTTTTGTACTGTAATTTCTTGGTGGAACTGCATTTTATATAATAATAATGAAATAACAACATGTCAGTTACGACGAAACCCTGTCACTGGTTAAATAAAATGATGTAGAAAAAATTATATAAGCAGTTGTTATTTTAAAATATTATAACATATTTCGTAAATATATTTTGCCATCGAGCAGTGAAATTTATATCGTTTAATTATCATAAAATGTTTTTTTAGCAATGTTGCGTGTAGTCGAATGCTTCATAGTTGACAACGAATGGTTAAATAATACACAAACGTATCATACAGAATGGCTAAAGTGTTAATACTGATCTTTGATAGAAACAATCGTTTGGGTTGTATTGTATTTTAATAAAAGTGTTTATTTTTACATTAATTAACAAAATATTTAGCCAGGGTGATGATTCATCTGAAAAAGACATATTTTTTATATATTCAACAAGAACAAGAAAACAATAGTTTTAGTTGATATTGATTTCATATCTACCTATTATATTTCTATATTCGATACAAAATAAATCTATTCACGAGTCCTCATCTCATCGAACATCTGTTTATGTTTTTCTCATTATCGTTGCGGGAGAATAAATACAAATAAAAGGTTGGAAGGTCATAAAATAATAAAACAAAATTATTGTATTTTCCGTACATAATATATTAAATAAATTTCATTGTGCTTATAAACATTTAGAGGTGTTTGTTTAATACATTTGTAATTTCTATTAAACCAATAGAATATAAATATTAAATAAAAGCATAACTTGTTGATCATAAATATTTATATATACAAAATGAGTTTCATAATTTAGTACATACATACATGATATAAATAAAATGTTGATTCTTTTAACATGCAGACCTATTTATGTTAAATTTGATATAAATATATTATACTTACAATTCTTAAATAAATACTTTTTTATTCGTATATTACATAATTAGTTAAAAAACAAATGTCAATAATTTTTATAAAGCATTATTTACAATTCAGATGAAAAAAAAAAAAAGTGAAAAAAATTATTGAGTATTTCAATACATCGCATTACGAAACTGAAAGTAGTTCAAAGCGTATTTAGATTTTTTTTCAAATAAATGTATTTATCAGTTTATTAACACGCGAAATTTTTAACATATGGGGACAAAGTTATTTACTGTTTATCTCAAACACCTTTTTTGTCTTTTGTCAATGTTAACATGTGTTTTCTCCCATGGTGAACGATGTCCTTTTTAGGTTCTTTTCCCGATTATATTCACATGTTGGTTTAAATTCATATATTTTTATCAGTTTTCAGACAATATTACTTTTTCTTACAATTATATGAATTATAGAGGTAAAGAAGAAGTATTTGGAAATATGTTTCCAAATTAATGTATTGCATTGTCTTTATCTTGTTCCTGGCTACTTCCCAACTTTTCATCTTTGAAAACTGTTGGGGTCAGCTCTCCTCGTCCTTGGATTGTAGGTTCTTCTATTGTGGACAACGTCACATGCCTTCGAATCGTGTTACGTGTCTGTAGCACTAATGAATTTTTTTAGTCTTCCTGTTGATATATTTCGAGGAAAATCCATGGCGATTGCCTGGTTCACAATACGTTCAGATTCGCTGCATCCTATGTGCCCATACCATCTCTATTATGTACACATTGGCGACGTACAAATGATCAAAATTGGATATATTTCGCGTATTAACATATTTTTAAAAAGTTTTAATGCAATATTCACAAATTCTTAAAAAATAATTTATCATTTAAAATTTTCACATAAAAGCAGTATTATGGATTTCATATAGTTTTCGGCATAACAAATATTAAATAATGTTTTATTTTATTTTGTTTACAATTATTTAGATATAAATTTTAATTTACTATCAACCATTTCATGATATTTTCCTTGTAAAAAAAATAAGTAAAAAATTATGTAGCTTCTTATTGAAAACCAATTTTATTTGATACAAACGTATTTTTATAAAGATATTTTTAATATCTTTATTGAAATGAAATTCCTTTATCACAGTAAAGATTTATCCAAAAATTAATAAAATTATTAAAATTGAAATTAAAATTTAAAAATTTTACTTTTTTTACTCAACCAAATGATACTTGTACAATACCTTGTGAATGTATATGGTTATATAAAAATACTTACATAAATATAATGGAACTATTATTTTCACTACTCTGTTGTATAGCCACAAAAGATTAGTAGCAACTTAATTACATATTTTGCATAAACTTGGTAGCTTTACGCACATATGTATATAGAGCGATGACATTGAAATTATAATATTGTTTTAATATATTATTTATATTGTTTAAAATTCTATCACTGTCTGTGAATGGTATTAAACCATAAGCTTAACCCTAAATAACGGGACACTCTTAAAATGTACACCAGCCTTAAGGTAACACATGTAAAGATTTTAGTGACAAATAGCACGTTTCTTAGTTTTTACTAATATTTAATGTTTATATTTTATATAAATTTCTCATGTTAACATGTTGCACTCACTTTTGAATGTTTTTAGTAAACTTTTTAGTAAAATGTGAATTGTTCTTATCGTCATATATTTTACGATAGTCCATAATTAAGGTACATTGAAACAAGTCCCGTAATCTAGGCTGCAAGGCAGTACTAATTCTGAAGAAACAAGTATCTTTGAAAATTATGTTATATGAAAATCATTCCGAATGAGTATGATTAAAGTGGAATTTCAAAATTCATTAAAAAATATAACCCAAGTTATAAATTTACTTTTTCATATTTTAATTCACAAATTATACCTTCTACATCAATCATTCAAACTCTAGTAAAAATAATCGTTCCTTTCAACACAAATTTTAAAATCATTTTCAAATTAATTTTTATTAGAAAATCAGTGACAGGCCATCTGAAAAATTGTTTTCTCAGCTGTTTCTTTACGGAAATCTCCCCCACGTTAAATTAATGCTAACAAATTCACATCAACAATTGTATTTATATTTTTCTTAAATTGAAATAACAGATGTTCAAACATAAAATAAATTTACTAGTTCTTATAAAAATAAATAAGAATATTGATTCATTTTGGTATATTTTATGATGTGACGATTCTTTGTAAAATAAGTAATATCGTCATTATATGAGCGATATAATAACGATGAATCAGTTTTTTTGCTCCACCTGTTGAAAAAAAAAGACTTTAAAATCCGACTTAAAAACTATGTTTTTAAACAAATATTTTTAAGAAGTACGTAAAAGGTAAAAATTTTGTCACGAAATTGAAATATTCAAAACAAGTTTTGTTTTTATTTTATGAATATTTTTTCATATCTTATGAACATTCATGGATTATGAATGTTATAAAAAAATATTTTAATTCAGTGACAACATTTTGACGTTTCATGATTAGGCATGATAGTATCTAATATTTTGTAGTTTATTAATATTTTTTCAGTTCTTCTTCTTCCTAATTCAATCAGACAGCCAAGTCGTCAAAATAAAGTTTAGAATCAGTAAATTAATATCCACATTAATAATTTTTTTTCAAATTTATGTAAGTGTCATAGTTTATATCCGAGATTAATTTTAAACTATTGACTGGTCATATTCTTGAAATCTCATCAAAGATGAAGAAAAATATGGAAGTCTGTATGCAATAAGTCTGTCAGACCTCCATATTCTTCTTCATCTTCGATGAGATGTCAAAAAATAATATGAAAATAACTCCTGTAATTGGAGATAATCCAGATTTTGTGAACAAGTATATTTGTGGACACACTCAAAATGTTGTATTAACTGGTCACCCCACCTTTAGAATTTCAAATTTTACATTTAAAATTCTTAATGTTAAATATTTTAAAGCATTGAACTATATTTTTTCCTTAAATATCATTTAGCAAACATGAATATTAATACCTTTTTATAAATAATTTTAAATAAATATCCTATTTTAGACGAAGATTAAAAAATTTTCTATGTAATTCAAAATGCATTTTTATAAAAAATTCAACTCGTGTTTCTAAACTTATCTTTTAAACTTTTGAACACCAAAAGTGGAGTATTTCAGCGGTTGATGAGACATTCACATCCGGGTCGAGTTCGCTTCCGGTTTCAGGCTTGGCTGGACTGGGAAGCCGTCATGAAAAGCTGTTTCCGGTAAAACCTCATTTTATCACGGATAAAGTCCCAGTTCTCGCGACCGTAATTAAAATTGTGTTTAAAATGTATAAAATTATTTATGAACTTGCCGTTACTTATCCTTGATAACTCGAAGGATAGCTTTAACGAATGTCCTGTAAATGATCATCCGGTGACTTTCATTAAATTTAATTTTATTTCACTTTACGGTGAACGAGACTAAGTGCATAATTTTGCTAAAAAGGCTTATTTTACATATATTTCACTAAACCGTTTTGTAAATTAAACGATTTGTATTTAATTTTATATATACTCGTAGTACATATAACTACTACTATTAAACTACTATTTTTATATTTCAACTATTTTAATACAGATATTTCAATGATTATTTGTTTTTAATTTTTTTTGGTATACATCCAATTCAAGCAATTTAGTCAAAATAAAAATATTCAATCTATTCTGAACAAAATCGTCAATTAAAATTTTTTTATTTAAGACTGAAAAAAAGTTACCAAACAGTTTTTGCAAAAAAACGTTTCAGTTAACCTTTTAGGTTCAACCTAATACAAATGTTACATATTACTTTTTTAGTAATATGTAACATTTCTCTAGTACATGTAGGATAGTAAAGATAGAAAAATAGGTGTGCAAAAAAGTCATGAACACCCAGATCAATTGGAAAATATATTATTTGAATTCACGTTTGCAATTGGCGGGAATCGAACCCACGACGCCAGTTTCGCAGTCAGTCGTGCTCCTACCCAACTACGCATCGTCACCTGCATATCTGACTGCAATATGATTTGAATAATCTTAAGTTACAAGTTTGTACTTTAATCAATATTATTGTCGATGGGTTTGATCCATCGCTAGTCAACTCTCTTAATGAAAGGGTAAAAATAATTGTAATACAACTTTGGTTTACTTACTTCCAGGCCATTCGAGTTTCTGGTTATATAGCTGAGAAGTCTGTCGCAGGGACGCAGCGATGGAGAATTGTCTCTTATGCGGACCGCCAGGTAGCCATTTTGGCATTGTGGACTCACACCTTTGTGAAAGAAGAAAAAAGTGCGTAATCTATGTGGGCCTTGGGTAGCGTATTTGAAACTCAACAAACAAAACTACAATATTAGATCGACAGAGGGGTTGATACAGTCCCCAATACTTTGCTGTCTTCTACTTTTAAAAATTATGTTTATTAATTTGTATATTAATTTGTCTGCCTCCATAGTGTAATGGTCAGCACGCTCGGCTACCGTTCTGGAGGTCCCGGGTTCGATTCCCAGGGGGGTTGAATAAACATAAGTGATTTTTTCACTGTAATATTTATTGAATATTACCCTGGACTGGTACATAAAGCGAAGGGCTGATCACTTTTCCTTCGTGTGTAAACGATCAAGATAACACTGTGTTCACATAAAGCAGTGCCCTATGCACTATTGGGGTGCGGATAAGGGTTTATCTAAAAAATTTGTATATATGTGTAAATACATAACAAACATGTACATTAAAAATAAACATAAGTGTTTTCTAGAAAAAATTCAGTTTCATACAATTTTTGTGAGCTTATAGTATGCAGCTACTTATTTCAAATGGGTACCAAATTCTGGGAGGATTAGAGGAGTTGGAACCCAGAAACTGTGTATTATAAATATGTGTATTTGTATGAATATTTATATTTTTTATATTTCAAATTGCATTTATAAATATATCGTCAAGTAATGTATATGTCATATGAACTTTAGAAACTTACTTATATGAGTATATACCTCATTTCAGCATTTATCGTTAATAAATAAGTTTTACTTAAAACATGTTTTAAAAAATAACAAAATATAGTAAATGTTTTTTTTTGCAAAAGTACACAAAAATATATATGTTTATTCATATACTTACATGTTTTTAATTATATCTAACAAAAAACAATAAAATTTAGGAATTACCTGAGGATGAGCATTTCTTTTGATGGGGCAGCCGGCGTTGTAACGGATCTAAAGAGCCACCTTTCAGCGCGCATGCGCAGTGACATAGAGCGAGTTGACAGGCCAAGACTATCTGATGTGGCTACAGTCGAGTCATCCACGTGTGGAAACAAAGCCTATAAAAATATTTAGATGTACTTTGAAATGATTTTTTTACAAGCTTGTGCCTTATAAGTATGATAAAGGAAAATCGTATCCACATGGGTGAATATTTTGACAACCATAGTCGCCAGCAAACAGTATGTAAATAAGCAGATGTACAGAATACACGTTGGTCGATCGCACATCAATACCTATTAGATTCGTTTTTTTTTTCATTGTTGTTCAAGAATATCACAAAACTCTCAACTAAAACGAATCATTTATAGTTCTTTATACGAAAGAAAATGAAAATCTAAGCATTCTATGGCTTAAGTGACACATCGCTCACTCTTTTCAATAACGTCATATATCAAAAATCGTCAATTTTCAGTTGTGTATGTTTTCAAAATGCCCAGAAAGTGTACTATATCCCAGCAAAAGCGGCATATTTTAAACTTAATATTTACCCGCTACAGGGCAGAAAGTGTTGGTTTTTGCATTTTGAAGAAAAGGTATTGTTTAATTATTTTTTTAAATAGTCTAAATATTTTTCAAATGGAAAAAAAAACATGAAGGTTTTACCTAAAAAGATCTGTTGCACAGTAGAAAGATCAATTGCTTGATATTAAGCTTGACATTTATTTTTAATACATTCTATTATATTCTTAAACTTTAAAAACGATCTCCTGAAAACTCAAGTTTTTTATTTATTTATGACGTTGTTGAAAGGAGTGAGTGACATGTATGATATTCACTACTGTCAAACTTCCATTTTGTATTAAATTTTGAAAAATATGGATTATTTTCAAATAATAGTTATTATTGGGGATGTGGAATTTTGGCTACCATTATCGGTGCTACCATTAGTTGTAAATTTCGGAAGTATTTCAATTAATCTTACTTCTTTTATTATTTACTAGTTACCTCTTCGTCGTTTATATACCACGTCAGATCTGCAGGTGGTAAGGAGGGATCAGACGTGCAGTTCAGCCGTATTTCTTCCCCTAATGAGTACACAGTAGCCGCCCCTTCTACCAAGGGGTCTCTCTGGGGTAGAGCTGAAACAAACATATGTGTTGATTTTTCAGGAAAAACGCCTCTTATATATGTGTAAAATACAGTTACGTTAACAAAATAAGTACAGTTTAGTATATTAAGAAATCGACAAGTATGCAACAATACAGGATTTCATTAATTGATTCGGCAGTCACTTTACTTAGTTAAAAAAATTCAACTTAATTTTAAAAGTTACAAAGTGGAAAAAAAATTAAAAATAATAATATGTTTAGCTGACTTTGACTTAAAATTTATATCTTTTATATGATCGGCGTAAGATTCGCTGTTTTTTTCTTTTTTAGTAGTTTTATAAATAGCTGATTTAAATGAGTAATGAAGCATATTGTTCACACAAAATAATTTTAAAAAAAAAACATAATTTAAAAAACTTGAAGATTACAATAGTCCTGGCGTTAAATATGATGAAGGATTAGTAATCAACTGACTAACCATCCTACCGCTTTCCGCAGGGGTAGGCAGAGAGAATAGAATGCCATACCAATATTTCTTTGCAAACAATCTTCGCCTCTTCTACAAAAATGCATCTTTTCATACACACCAGCCGTTTACGCCGACACCTAACCTGACCACAGTATTTGAAATACTAGATCATTCCAAGATTTATTTTTTCTTCCTTTGCTTCTATTACCAACCACACTCGCCTCATAGATTTGTTGTTCTATTCTTTCTTTTTCGTATTTTTTACCGCTTTAAATTTTGGAATATACATTTAGATAAATTGGGATATATCTGGAAATACGCAGCTGATAAAATATCGCAGTTGGATTTAAAAAATCCCGAGAGATCTTTTTATTTGCTTGCTTTTCGCGCCCTTTTTTAATATTTATTTATCCCCAATTTTTTGTTCCCTACTTGCAGACAAGCCTCAAATCGCTTGACAGGTTAATTCTCTTTCGCTTATTCTTATTCGTGTATTTATTTTAAAAGTAAAATTTTATGCTAAACGGTGAGGTATATCAGTTTACAATTTCAAAAGGATTAGTATTTTACCTCGTGTAGTGAAAACAAAACATGTTTTTTTTTATACACTCACATTTTTGTTATTCTAAAAATACTGTGGTGTATTTAAATTTATTTATTTATGACCAAAGACAATTTTGAAAAAATAAAACAAACAAAATACTAAATACCATACATTGAAAATATTGCAATACAAAGTAAGTAAAGTAAGTAAAGTATTTGTAACATTGATTGAGTGAGCATGTTAAAGGAGGGAATATTTAATTTTGGTCTTTTAAAAATAAAAATAACACTCAAACTTTGTTTTAAACCACTTTTTCGATGCTTTTTACTAACCGGTTTTGAAAAAGGCAAAAGTTTGAATTTTATTTATAAAGTTTATAAATTGTGCCACAAAGTATGGTAAAAATGCTTGAAATTGAATTTCGACATCAACATAAGAAATAAAAAATGTGTTTTAGGATCCTGTTCATCGTCAATGCTGAAAGCTACCTTACCCTTCAATGCAATCCACATAGTTGTTTCTAACTTATTTTTTTCGTGGATTTATTGGTTGTGTGCTTGAAAAAAGTGCTCAAAAATATTGTTTTGATCTTTTGCGTTGGGTGTCTTTATCAAATTAAAAAAAATACTATTGATGAAATCGCAATCATCAAAAAGTCAAATTTTACACATTGTAGGTTGAATGGTTTCTACGTAACAAAGTTCCATTAATATTAAATATTCTTATAAAATCCTTCACGAAAGTATCAAAACTAAAATATTTGTTGAAAACATCTTCAAATTACAGAGAAATGATTTTTTAGAACATGTCTTTTTTATCAATTCTCGTTTTTATCCTTTTTAAGAGTATTTTCAAGAAAAGTGGTTAAATTAATAATGTTATTACTATAACACCATTACGTATACCATATATTTTCTACGTTTCCATTTCGGAAGTTAATAGTCTTCTTGGTTCTACAATCACCGCAAAATTTCGAAGATTTAACAAGAGCTAACAGAAAGTTTTTCTCTAGTTTATATGAGCTCTGAATTGGGAGCGTCTCGGCAATCAAGATCGGAAGGGATGAAGAAAAATTGTTGGGGTTTGTTTATGATTTATAATGCTGAAAAAGTTTTCCTGAAATCTCACTTCTTAGCCTTTCATGCCCAAACTTTTGGTCCCCTTGTTTGGTTTTATAATCATCTTTATCCTTCGTTCTTGAACTTTTGAATTTTAGACAAAGCAAAAATATTGGTACATTGTTTTGAAATACCCGAAATGTCTTGACTCAATAAGAGGCCATTCGAAGTGGTATTAGCAACTCAAAGAGAAAAATGCATTATTTGTAAGCAAGTTTGTTTTTTATTCTAATTTACGGAAACCTTTATCCTTAAAATAAAGCTTTTAAGTAATAATGTATTTTGAAAAAGGCATTTATTGATCGATCGCTATTCCCAAAGGAACTTGCTGTTTTATGCTCTCTGTTTAAAGGAATCTGTAAAATAAGTTTAACGTCATGAAAATAAAATGTTGTAACATTTCAGAACCCTCCGTTTCCGTTTAATCTGACAGATTGTAACTTTATTGATTGATGTTATTTATTGTTATTTTTTTATTGTAAATTTATCATATTCTCAAACTGACTTTGAAGTCAGATTATATTGGTGCTATACACAACTCATTTTTTTATTTTATTACACTTAAGTTAACTTTTCACGTCCATCTCTGTAGTGTAATGATTAGCATGTTTGACAACCAAGCTGGAGGTCCCAGGTTTGATTCCGAGGGGTGTCAAAATATTTTTTTCTTAACTGAAATATTTATTCAATATTACGAGCACAGGACTCATCACCTTGCCTTCACATAACAATTAATGATCAACTTATGGATCATCGCATCAAAATGATGCAGTGCCCTATGCACCATTTGTTACGGATAAGGGTCAGTTGTTATTGTTGTCAATATTTTACATGAGTACTTTTTTTTATTTAAAAAAACTATATATTATATAATTTAAAAAATGTAAAACATTAAAAGAAATACATATTTTAATATCATTAGTACTATCTGCTGATACTAGTGCTAATGAATTATAAATAAAAATATATTTAATGATAAACGCCATTCATATTCAAACAAACATGTTTGAAAATGATGCGGAATGATTCACGAATGAAACACGCGTCACAATAGATTTTAAGAAATTGTGGTGTTCATCAAGTGGAATTTGAATTGAAAATGGATAGATATTACCACAAAATGACTGCCGAATCAATTAATGTTATTCATTGAAATAGTTGCTTTTACTACTTAATTTGATCGATTTTGTATTTACAACCATCTACAAAGACGTCAAGTAAGGATAGAGCCAGGAAGAAGAAGAATTGTGTGTATGATGGAAGATATGGTCAATAAATAAATGATTACATTACATAAATGCAACTAGGGAAGCTGTCATACAACAGATCACGACTAGCTCGTGTTTGGACCATATTTATGTGCGTGATAGGGAGTGCGTACTACTAAAAGCTTGTGTTCTGGAGAGCGCTATTGCTGACTTCTATATGACTGCCGTCTCCATCGTTCCGTTGGAACAAAGGCAAAATAAAGGAATGGGTGAATAATCAAGAGTTAATTGATTTTATGAAAATTGTTAAATGTTTATATTATTAATTTTTCTCGCTTTTTTGTGTGTATGTTAGGTTAAAATCGTTGAAAACAATAAAAAAATATATTAAAAAAAGAACTCCACCGACAAGACACACAAGGTGACTTAGTGGTTCTCTGCAAAAAAATGTTTTAAATATGTTTTAAATTGTGATTTTAATAAATGTATACAATTTATATTATTTTTTGACATTTTTCAAAGATAAATAAGAATATGGAAGTCTAGCCATTTAATAGATGTCTCTAGTGAAGTTCTCATGATTCAAGAATAATGTTTCAAAATTGGTTCATATATATATAGAACTTCCAAGAATTTGAGTTGTCAATAATGGGTAGAATTGTTGAATGTTACACGTGTGTAAAGTGATCACTTAAACCAGCCTATGACGGTCGTCAGCCCCGTAAATACCCAGACTTCCATATTCTTCTTCATCTTTGATGAGATAAAAAAATAAATGATTATGAAATAATTGAATTGATGTCAGTATTTCAAATATATTAGTAAACTGCATATGCACGGATTTATTACATTATTTTATAACAAGTTATATCAGCCATTGACAGCTCCTTGTGTAATATTTACCTGCCACGGTCATGTTTGAGCTTTTGTAAGCTATGCGAAACGTGGGAGCTTCCGTGGAGACTTCGCACCGGTAGATCCCAGCGGACTTGGTAGTTAGGTCCGTCAACTCCAGGTCGCACGTCTGCTGGGAGCATCTGGGGGTGCGAGCCAGACGTACCCCTGCCACCGAAAACGACAGACCTGTGGGCTTTAAATACAAACGGAATTAGGTTTTCCGCGACAAATCGTTTTAATTTGACTTTTTGTTGGACAATATCGGTTAAAATATAATGTCAAAACCATATTGATATCTGGAATATGTCACTTCCTAACCATAAAGGAATAATAATTACAATATTTCATCCTTGTTTATGTAGATAAGTACTTTTCGAACCAATAATATACTTAAACAGAGAAAACATATTATTTTATCAATTTAATTTATACAACGAAAAAAAAATCAATGTCACAATAATTTTTTTAAATATTTGTATTTACTAATTAAAGCTGAAATTAAAAATAAAATATTCTGATTGACTTTTTTTAAAGCGCAAAACGTTTTTATGTAATACTATTTTGTTTATATTTTGTGTATTAAAAGCATTTTGTAAATTGAGATATGGTAAAATAACATTCTCCTTATCATTTATCGTTCACTTTGTGGTATACCACTGGGAACATTTTTTTAGTGGTACGTTTATTACACAAAGTAAACGACGAATGATAAGGAGAGTGTTAAAAAAATAATTTACCTCATAACAAACATGTAAGAAATAAAAAAAAATCGAGCTGAATTATTGATAATTTTGACATTTACTTTGTGGTTTATAATGATTAAAACGACTAGTTTTAGAAGCTACAGACGCTTCTTTCTACAGGTATAAATATAAAACAATATATAAGTTTTTTATTTATACATGTAGATGGAAGCGTTTCTTTTATATTTATACCTGTAGGTGGAACCATCTGTAGTTCCCAAAGCTAATCGTAATAAAATATAAAACTCGAGTAGCATAAAACAAGTGTTTCATTTTTAATGTAATAAATGCTCTATATATCTATGGCAATTTTAATGTAGTTTTTTACCCTCATTTTTGCAGTTAATTCTTCCCCATTGCCCCATTCACAGCGATCTTCAGGTCCCTCGTGCATATCCGTGTATTCTATTAAATTTATTCGATATCCTGACAGGAAAAACATCGTAACCAACCTCGCCACCCTTATATCCTGAACCCCACGTACGTAAATTTTATTTTACGTGTGCAAACGTGATACTTTGGCATACTTTATTCCAACGCTTTAGATTTCCGTATCTGACGTTTTCGCTTCTCGGTGTTTTGACGATTCAAAGCTTTCTGCAACCTTTTCAAGATGAAATGCAATAAAATATGTAAAATGATCGATCTAAAATTTAATATTTAGACAAACAAATGAGCTTTGTGACGGATCTTGATTGATGGATATAAACTAAATATATTATAAATCCTTGTACATAATAACCAAGAGAAAAAATTATAACAACTAACAAATATATTTTTTTAATTATTTTTTTTTGTCCGCCTCCGTAGTGTAATGGTCAACACGCTCGACTACCGTTCTGGAGGTCCCGAGTTCGATTCCCAAGGGGGGTAAAATAAATATAAGTGATTTTTTCACTGTCATATTTATTCAACATTACCCTGGACTGGTACCTGAAGCGAAGGGCTGATCACCTTTCCTTCATGTGTAAACGATCAAGATAACACTGCGTTTATATGACGCAGTGCCCTATGCACCATTGGGGTGCGGATAAGGGTTTTATTATTATTATTATTTAAAAGTGTTCAACTTCATTTTCTTTCATATCCTGAAATCTTTTATTTTAACAAAGTTCGATCTTCATTGAAAATATTACACGACTATTACTGACCCTTTTCCTAACCCAATGATGCTGAGAACACTACATTTAATAGTTGCAATGTGAATTGATCGTTCATTTTATGTAATAAAGGCAATAAATCACGCGCTTCGCTAACAGTCTAGGGTTATATTGAATAAATACTAGAATGAAACAAAACTTTTTTTGACTTTCTAGGAAATTAAACCTGGAACTCCTAATATGATACCCAAATATGCTAGCCACTACCCTTTAGGGGCTGTGAAAATATAAAAATTAACTTTGTATTTTTTTCATCTACCATACTGGGTTGACATTGATCTTGATGAAAAGCTCCAGCGTCGTCATCAAAGAGCTTAATGAGCATATATGGGAGTTGGTCAAGTGGCGATTTTAGAGAGTTCTGCGATAAAAAACAAACAAGTTATCTTTATAAAATTGATAAACTTTGTTTTCACCACTTTTTTTAATTAATACAATTCAACCTACCGGTTTCAACAATACATTGTCATCATCAGGGTTTATTTTAAATCAAAAACATTAAAATACTCTCACCAAAAACTTCCACACACTCCATAAAAATCCTAAATGTTATTTTATTAAAAATAATAATAATAATAACATTTAGGATTTTTATGGAGTGTGTGGAAGTTTTTGGTGACGACAACGAAGGCGATACTGGAAGGAACATATAAACAAAATGTCAGAAGACAGACTTCCACGTATCGCCCTCCAAGGCAACCCTGAAGGACGCAGACCCCAGGCAGACCTCCAAAAGATGGAAAGACAGCTGGGAGTCAACATCCCAAGAGCGACATGCGGAGGCACAAACAGATCCCTAGGATCTACAAAAAAAGAAGAAGAAGAAAAAAAGTGGTGAAAACAAAGTTAATTAATTTTATAAAGATATTATAAAATGTGCCACAAAGTATCTGCGGAAAACATTCAAGAAACAAACAAGTCGCTGATTACCTTTCCTCCCGGCATATATCTGAAGATCTCTTGGCCATCCTTCAGCCACTTGGCGGAGTAGAGGTGGTCCCCTTCCATGTCGTATTTACAGCTAAGGATAGCTGTTTCCCGCGGGTCAGCTATTGCGGGAACTACCAGCTCTACGATGGAGTGTGATATGCATGATTCTGGAACAATAAACAAACATCGATCGAAATGGATTCAAATTTGATAACGTTATAATACATATTTTAAAAAATTATTTAAAAAAAAGAAAAATACAAATGATACATATTTAAATATGACACGATCAGGTATGCCAAATACTTGAAAGTAGTCAGGTTAGGAGTCGTAATAATCGGCGGGTATGTATAAGGAGATGCATGAACGTGGAAGAGGCGAAGAATGTTTCCAAAGACAGAGTGATGTAGCGTTCTATTCTCTCTGCCTACCGTTGTGGGGAAGCGGCGTGATGGTTAGTTAGTTTATATACATATAATTATTTACTTTTAAATATATTTTTAATCATTCTGTCATTTGACCGTGTCCGTAGAGTAATGGTCAGCACGCAGGGTTACCGTACTGGAGGTCCCGGGTTTAATTCCCGGGACAAACAAATATAAGTGATATTTCACTCTAATATTTATTCAATATTATCCTCGACTGGTATCTGAAGCAGACGGCTGATCACCTTTCCTTCAAGTGTTAACGATCAAGATAAAACTGCGTTTATACGATGAAGTGCTCTATGCACCATCGGGTGCGTATAAGGGTTAAAAAAACATTCTACCCATGATTGATAACCACATCACTAAAATTTTTGGAATTCCTACATATTTCGTAAGATTCGTGTCGTCAGAGATGAGTTCACAAGAGCCATCTATGTTGGATTGAGAAAGCTTTTTACCACTTTTATGTGTGTGCTATATCCGAACCCCGGAATTTTTTTCCATATTGGGAAATGCCTTTAAACATGATATTATTTTTTGCAGCTTATAACCTGACCATTTGCACACACATGAAAAATATTGTTATTTTTATAATATTTTTCATGTGTGTGCAAATGCATATGTTAAAAAAAATTATCTGCTAAGTAGGAGACAAAACATGATTTACTGAACAAAAATTTTGACACACTCAAAATAATTTGTTTTAATTTGAATGAATTATTTTTCTATCACCTTATTACCTCTTTTATTTTGTTTGTCATTTTTCAATGTATTAAAGGAATAAAATACATTTTTTTTGTTAAGACTACCCAAAACCAAATGCAATGTCTCGAACATTGTATAAAAAGATCTTATCACTGCAATACGGAATCGTCGTAATTGTCTGATAACCAAATGTTCTCAGATATGAATGATTTGTCGCACATACTAGGTTATGGTAATCGCTTATGGGAAAATTAATTGCCCATAGATATGCTCTAAGTAGACAATGATGAATTTTGCTTAGGACTAATTTATGATGTTTACGGAAAAACTGTATTGAATAAAACGTTTGAGCATTGATTTTAATGCATTAAAAAATACGTTATTTCATTATCCTTTTTCATATTCCTTATATGCACTTAATGGTGCATAGGGCACTACACGTCCTCGATGCATCTATGCAGCATTAGGTGCGGATAAGGGTTAGAAGGAACAATAAACTATTTAAAACATAGTTATAAGGATAAATTTAAATTGATTTATTTAAATATTTTATCATAAACCGAAATTTCAAATAAAGACTATTTGCCCTTACTGAATTTTCTAACTGAAGCTACATATTACAATACTTATTTTTAAAACTATTTGAAAGAAAATTGTTTTGTAATATGCAATCAAATATGACATGACCGAATGATAGCATATATTTCAGATCTATTCACCTCCGTAATCGATTTATGAATGGCTCGTTTATTATTAATTTATTTTTAATGACTCTATGGAAAGTAGAAGAAGGTTGTACAACTTTATTGCATAGTAATTATTTTTTTACGTGTTTAAGTGTTTTTATAAAAATATACAAAGTAATAAATTTAATAATTAAAGAGATTTGTGTTAGAGCATGTTGATAAAATAGCATAAAGCTTTTGAAACAATCATTCCCTGTGACAGAGATAACAAACACAAAGGTGGTGAAAGCGAGCTCAATTTTCTCTTATGTGATTAAAAAACTTTTTTTTCAGTCGTTCAAATCATATTTTGAGGTATGTACAAAAAGCATCAGTGTACATATGGTACATTGTTTATTCATTAAAAAAAACGTCTTGAGACAGTTGTCAGTTCTCTCTTACTATTTTTTTATGTAAAGATATCTTACGTTTAATACATCTTTTTACATAGTTTACCTTAAACCTCCAACAAACATTGGTATGTTTGCTGCCTTTTTTCGCCCAAAATTTGAGACAAATATTTTTCATTTTGAAATGCCATCGAGATCATGATCTTCAAACAGAGCGGAGTTTGAAAATTTTATTTTCCCCAAAAAATCTACCAAGAATTCGATTTATACAATAGAATATCGAGTGAGATAAAATGTGAAAGAATTTCTGACTAAAATGTGTTCTTGAAATATATTAAAGCAACTTGAGGTACTTACTTCAAAATTTCCTTTTAAGAAAATGGTCCTAAAAAGGCACTAGCGGAATGTAACTGCTTTCATTATAAACTTTACGCGAAGGAAAATAAAATTACGCTAAGTCGTTCTGACTAAAATTTCCATCATGTATGCATTAACTTGGTAATTATTCAAACAGCATCCCATAAGAGACCATCTTCTTACTAATATTTGCACTTTGCTTAAAGCAACAACTTCGTTTGAAATGAATTACATCGGTTCATATGATTTCTATTAAATTCAAGAGTGCCGCGTGAGATTGAAATACGATAAAGTGAACTTAATATCCTAAATAACATTTATATTTTTATTTCCACTCTTACTTTATAAAATAAACTAACTAACTAACTAACTTTACTAACTAGCTAACTGTACTAATTTTATAAAATAAAACAACTTTGTTTTAACCACTTTTTATTGGCACACTATTTTCAACCGGTTTCGACAAGAATCTTGTTATCCTCAGGGTTTATGTACTAATTTTAAAACATTGAAATACTCAAAGTTAGGTTATAGTTAATTACCCTTTCCTTACGATACCAAAAACTTCCACGCACTCCGTACACCATACGAAAATGTGATTTAAAAAAACGGGAAAAAACTCCTAAATGTTGCTTTTATTGAGCATTGCGTAGCGAATACGTCCACTCCGGACGACAACTTGATTTATAGATTATGGTTACGTGTATTTTTTTTTAATCAAAGGAAGAGGAAGCTATCAAATAAGTTTCTTCGTTATTTTTAAGTAGTGCGTTCGTTGTATTACCCGATTCATTGACATAAAATTCGAATAAAAGTCTTATCCGTAGTGTTATGTCGAAAATATTTTGTGTACTTTGCCAAACTCCCAATGGACAGTTTAAATTATGTATTTAGTTCCCGGGCAAACTTGGCAAATGTGGAAAAAGTTGGTCGAGACAAAACTCTGGGGAGCAATCACAGAAAATTATTGGAAAATTTCCAGAAAATCAATGATGAACTACATAGATTAGCACGATGGACAATTCCAACTCACCCGGACCTAAGGGGGGGATTTGAAAACTAAACTTACTAACTATCGCGCCGCATCTCCTCAGGGATAGACTGAGAGAATAGAATGCCACATGCCACACTACACTAGTCTTTGCAAACATTCTTCGCCTATTCCACATTCATAAATCTCCCCATCCACACCAGCTAATTATTTCAGTAATTGACAAACTCAATAAAAAAAAGATATGTACAAAAATAACTAAATAAAAAAAATCGTTTTAAATATGTTTGTAAATATTTTCTTTTCTATTTATATTTGTATTTTATTTTAATAACATAAATTGTTTACATTTATTTAAAGAACAATTTCAATCATATATTTTTTTAATGCAAACACCCACCAAGCCACCTTGTGTGTCTTGTCGGTGGACTTCTTTTTGCATACATTTTTTTGTTTTAACCATTTTTTGCCTCATATACACACAAAAAAGATGGAAAAATTAAGAATATAAACTTTTTACAATTTTGCCTTTTTTCCATGTTTTATTTTGACCTTTAACATCCGTCGGCAACAAATTAAAAATATTCGGAACGATGTATTGCAGTCTTCGACTCCCATATTTGTTGTTAATTCTTGGGACTATGAAACCTTCATTGTGGGTAAATCGTGTATCATGGTTGTGCACTAGAAGATTTCGATATTTTTGTCTGGTTTGTTGTTCAACGATAATACTCATCCACAACATACCATGTACCTGCAGTAACTTTAAATGTCATTCTTCCCCCTTAAACATACACAAATCGCTCACTCCTTTCTACGTCATATTTCAAAAATTGACAATTTTCAGTTGTGCATATTTTTGGAATGCCCAGAAAATGTACTACATCCCAGAAAAAGCGGCATATTTGTAACTTTATATTTACACGCTACATGGCAGAAAGTGTTGTTTTTGCATATTGATGAAAAGGCATTGTTTTTTTCAAATGGAGAAAATACATTCAGGTTTTACCTAAAAAGATCTGTTACACAGTAAAAAGTTAAAAAAATTGGATTGATATTTATTTTTAAAACAATTAATTCTTTTTTTAAACTTTAAAAACGATCTCCAGAAAAATAAAGTTTTTTGATATACTTATGACGTTGTTGAAAGGAGTGAGCGAAATGTCTCTGATTACGGCTAGAGAAATATTATGGTTCAACCTACGAATATATATTTTATTTCAATCCTTCTAATTCGAATCGAATTTTTGGTCTGAGTTTTCAACTCATTTCAGAAAAAGATACGTTGATTCAAAATTCAGTTAGCTTTTATCTGTACTTTGTTGTACTTTCAAATTGTGCTTTGTGTATATTAAAATAATACAAATTCGGTTGCTGTTAAAAGTTATGTTTAATTAGTGAGATAATTTCAACAAGCTTTGAACCCTCCACAAACAATACTTTAATTAATTTATGTTGAACTTTTTGGTATACCAACCCTTGCCATACTTTCTAGATGTACATAAAATATAAAATGAATACGTAAAAACATGAATGTTCGTGTAAAAAAAATATGTGTTTGAATATTAAAAATGAATATATTGAATACTAGAACTTGAAAAGGCAAAGAATAAATACTTTTGCACTTTTGACGATTTTCACTTAACCTTTTCTTGCCCATTTTCGACAAAAAATATTTTCTTAATTAAATTCCATTTCATATTATATATATATGCATATATAATATATATATATATATATATATATATATATATATATATATATATATATATATATATATATATATATATATATATATATATATATGTTTATATATATATATATATATATATATATATATATATATATATATATATATATATATATATATATATATATATATATATTTATATATAGATATCGTGTATAGCTACCGTGCTGGAGGTCCCTGGTTCGATTCCCAGGGGGGTGAAAATAAATATTAGTGATTTTACACTCTAATATTTATTTAATATTACCCTGGACTGGTCACTGAAGCGCAGGAGTGATCACCTTGCCTTTATGTAAGTAACGATCAAGTTGATAATATGATCAATACGATGCAGTTCCCTATGCACCATTGGGTGCGGATAAGGGTTAGAGAGATTCATTTAAAAATTATTTAATACTCCTAGTTAGGTTTTTATACATTTTTATAAATTATAATTAATTGAACATTATAATTAAATGAATTAATCTGTCACTATACTTATTTTGCTTCATTTCATTGTATACCTTTTATATTCTGAGTAACCGCTTGTAGTGAATGGTGCAGTGAAATCAGTTATAGCAAATAAAAACCTAACAGCGAAGCTAAACTGGCAGTATACACCTGGTATTAAAGTGACCTCGTTCCAACCTCAATGTATGGAAGTGAAGCATAGAGTTGGCAAAAGGAGGATGAAAATAGATTGAATGCAATCATTAGGTGGAGTAGAAGCTGTTTCTTATTTTTATTTATTTTTTATCAGTGGGAACATGGACAATAGGGGCAGGCTTTATTCATTGTCATGTCGTTAATAATGGATTTATTATATTTTTATATTTATGAATTTCTATTGTTTCAAAATGTTGCGGTTCATAACAAAATAGTGGTATTGATCAAGTTTAACTTTTTTTTATTGTTTTGGCATTCACTTTATAGCAAGAAACGATGACCAGATAAAAATAATAGCTGGTCAAATTATAAGCTCAAGTAATAAAAATGAAAATATTTTCTTCATGCGTTTCTCATGTGTGTGTTTATAATCCAGGGTTCGGACCTCACATACTAATTAAAGAGTTTCTGCTCAATAAAGAGCTTCTTTTCATCTCACCAATAGATGTCTCTAGTAAAGTTCTAGTGATTCAAGAATAATGTTTCAAAGTCGGTTCATATATAAAGAACTTCCAAGAATTTGAGTAGTGTGGTTGTCAATAATGGGTAGAATTGGTGAATTTTATACGTGTTTAAAGTTATCACTTAAACCAGCCTATGACGGTCGTCAGCCCCGTAAATGCCCAGACTTCCATATTCTTCTTCATCTTTGATGAGATGTCAAAAAATAATATGAAAATAACTCCTGTAATTGGAGATAATCCAGATTTTGTGAACAAATATTTGAACATACTCAAAATGTTGATGTTAATTATTTAAGCTTTAATTTATATTCGAACCTAAAGCTGGAAGCACCTGTAACTTTCGATACTTATCGCTAAAATAAATATAATTCAAAGTAAAAAACAAGCGTTTTCATTTACTAGTAAAACTCAAATTGAAAATTAAATGGAATTTCGTTGAAAATAACAACGGGAATTTATCAGAAGTACATAAATTTAAATTGTTGTAAAGTTCACCGATTCTGTTGAAATAAAGCAAGTCAGGAACGAAATCACGCCATGTCAGCGAATGCTAGCTTACACGTTTCCTTGTTAAATGTCTGTTGTCAGCATTCACACATAACCGTTAAATCCCTTACACGGCGTTATTAGAGGAGGTATAGCAACATTTTATACAGGGGGGTGGCGACCATCTTCCACCCTGAAAGAAAGCCGCGCTCTTTGACTGAACAAATTAAAAAATTCAGCTCGTATTTGTTTTCAGATTTTTTTCATTCATTTCAGACATTTAACTTTTTTCACTTTCAGATTAAAAAAACTCATCTAATGTTTTTTTCTCTGCCTGGATATTTTATTTATTCACGTTTATATACAGTACGAGAAGATACAAATTGACAAAATAAATATTGTATAAATTTTGAGTGTGTCTTAATTATCACATATTCTGGATTATGATCCACATTGAAATTTCAGCTTATTAGTTTTTTTTTGGATGAGAATTTGTAAGTTTGAGAATTACCTTCTTCATTCCTCTTCAAACCCTTATCCACACCCCAATGGTGCATAGGGCACTGCATCACATAAACGCAATGTAATTTTGATCGTTTACACAAGAAGGAAAGGTGATCAGCCCTTCGCTTCTGGTATCAGTCGAGGGTAATATTGAATAAATATTGGAATGAAAAAATCACTTATTTTTGTAATCCCCCCCCCCGGTTATCGAACCCGGGACCTCCAGAACGGTAGCCGAGCGTGCTGACCATTACACTAAGGAGGCGGACAAAACTGAGTATTACTAGGGATTACGATCTCTCATTGGCTGTTTTAATTATCACATAAACCAGACATGGATAGATCATAAATTCTGTAAATTACATTAATGTAGAGATATTGATAGTAATAACAAACTAACTTACCATCAAGTTCCTTTTTCGCAAGGATTGGTAGAGAGAATTGAATGCCACATCAATCTTTCTTTGCACACAATCTTTTTCTTATCCTCATTCACGCATCTCTTCCTACATACCCGCCGATTGTTCCGACTCCTGACCTGCCTTTTACTAGGAGTTATTTATGCAAAAATAATTTTATTGATAATCTCAACAATGATAAAGATTCTCTTCATTTATATTGACCTATCAACAAATTAAAAATCCCGATAAACCATAAATAAATACAAATTATTTTTCAAATTATAAGCTTAAATGAAAAACGAAAACGGTATTTTTCGCCGTTTCTCAAGTATGTGATTATAATCCAGGGTTCGGACCTCACAAACAAATGAAAAAGTTTCTGCTTTGTAAAAAAGCTTGACTCATCTCACCATAGATTTTCTTGTGTAGTGTATCGAGTTCAAGAACCGTGTATTGAGTTTAATCAATGTATCTAGAAGTTCCATGAACTTGAATTGTGTGAACTAGTGAATGTCCACTGTAAATGCCCAGACTTCCAAATTCTTTTTCATCTATGTTGAGATGTCAAAAAATAGTGTAGAAAATCTAAAGTAGATCTTCACTCTGAGTTAGTGAACAAAGATTTGGACACACTCTAAATCTTGTGAATATGTAAACATCTTGATCATATGTATGTATATATGTGTATGTATCGGTCATCTCCTGTCGTATGTCCTATTGAGTAAGGAACTAGTGACAAATTGGGGGTTTTCAAACGTCCTTTTGTCAATTTGCAGTCAAGCCTCGCTAATGGATTACCCCGTAAACCGTGGCGTACTTTAACAGTTCCTGAGCGGTTAAACGCGCGTTTAAGTTACGGAGCTTAGCTGCAGCCCCAAGGGCTTGGAGGGACCTTATATTTAATCTTGGTAAATTTCCCGAAACAAACCCAGATTGACCCCGTGGGAAATTTGTGTTTAACTCGAGGAAAAAGGCAATATGTTTTATTTGGATTTCCTCTGCCGGAGGACTGTAATAATGGAATAAGAAATTCTCTCATTCTCACTTAACAATTGGGCTTACGAAGAAATGTATGACCACATTGCTCTACGTCTACAATATTAAACAAAGCTTTTCGTACGGAGGAAAATTGCTTTGTTTTCTGAAATGATATTAATTTGCATTAACAATGACCACAAAAAATATTGTTTTCTGTGGGTATTTAAAAACACAAACATATTTACAACATTTTGAGTGTCTTCAATTACTTGTTCACAAATCTGGATTTTCTCCAATTATAGGAATTATTTTTCATATTTTTGTCCACCTACCTAGTGTTATGGTCAGCACGCTCGGCTACCGTTCTGGAGGTCCCGGGTTTCGATTCCCAGAGGGGTCAAATAAATATAAGTGTTTTTTTTCACAGTAATATTTATTCAACATTACCCTGGACTGGTACCTGAAGCGGAGGGTCGATCACCTTTCCTTCATGTGTAAACGATCAAGATAACTCTGCGTTTATATGACGCAGTGCCCTTTGCACCATTGGGGTGTAGATAATGGTTTATTATTATTTTTAATATTATTTTTTGACATCTCATCTAAAATAAAGAAGAATTTGGATATCCGGGCATTTAAAAATAAAAATTGAATGTTTTAACCACATATACAGAGAAAATCAATAATTTTACTCTATTCTGCAAAAATCGAATGAAAGCGATGAAGTACAAAAAATATGTACATACTTTGTTGCCGCCGTAGAAAAACCAATAAATAATTGTCCGATTTATTATATCATGGCGTCGGCGTCGGTCGTCGCGACGAGTCAATCTAACCATATACAGGGTGAATCAATTTATCTTTTTTATTACTTCCTTTCTACAAATTATTAACTCAAAATTAACTGAAAATATAAATCTTAAACCAGTCTGATGATGTTGGATACAACAAAACCCGGTCACTGGTAAAATAAATTAGATGTGGAAAAAATTATAAAGTTGTTATTTTATTATATATCTTCTTACCCTTATCCACACCTAATGGTGCTTAGGAAACCTTGAATATGATTAGTTATCTTGGCCGTCAACTAATGAAGGAAAGGTGATCAACCCTCCGCTTCAGGTACCAGTCCAGGGTAATATTGAATAAATATTACAGTGAAATAATTACTTATATTTAACTGACCCCCCCCCTCCTATAGGAATCGAACCCGGGACCTCCAGAACGGTAGCCGAGCGTGCTGACGATTACTCTACGGAAGCAGACATATTATTCAATTATACTTATAAATGTCAGTATAAAACATAAATCTAAAAAATATCATTGAAATAAACATAAATACATGATTGTTGATTAACGAAAAAAGTTAAGGGTAAAAAAAGATGTACACTGGAAATATTTTAAAATTGAAATATAGATCGGGTAGAACATAGATGGAGAGAATATATTTACTTTTCCTAAAACGTCTTTAAATTACGTATCTCTACTATAGATAATGGAAAATAAAGTGCCAGAAACAATTGGAAATAAATTTTCGTTTTTCATTACTTTTTAATTCTTTAAATGTACCCCTCTCAGCACATTTTTCAATTAAAAATTTAAACGTTTACAAATTCTATTTTACTCTCTGTATCCAAAGAATGTTATCAGTCAGATTATAACTAAGACAATCAGACAATCACGGCGGGTATGTATGAGGAGATGCATGCATGCGGAAGAGGCTATGATTATTTGTAGACAGACTGGTGAGGCGTTCTATTCTCTCTGCCTATCTCTTGAAGTGGTGTGATTGTTACTTAATTGGTTAGTTTAGAATCAGGGCGGGCAAGAAAGACTTGGTACTACCAATTAGAACCTTGAATTTGGTCTCATTAAAAGTCAACGTAAGCGGAGGGTATTTATGGCTTGATGCATGAATGTACAGGAAGCTAAAACGACAGTGTGATGCTTTCTACCCTCTCTGCCTATCCCTACGGAAACGGCGTGATGATAATTGCAGTAGGATCTTTTTAATGGAAGCTATATTTGTTTTTTACCTTGCATATTATATATAAGGTTTAAAGATCAATAAGTAGATTTTGGTTTCTTCTAGCTTCTAACATGTTTTATTTTAATCCGTGTTGGGAACAGGAAGGATAAACTAGCGTGAACCAATCAAGAACTTCTCAGCATTTTCTCATTGCGCTGTAGGAGTAGTAGCAATTAATTATTATTGTAGATTTTGGTAAAAAAAATAGTGGAATGTCCGATGTATTTAATATTTAAATGTGGGGCTAGTTTAATTCACACTGTATATAAATGTAACTTTGAAATAACCATTTTCCGAAAATACAACTCTATTTTAATGATCGAATAAATAATTTTTACTACCTCTCGCCTACTTGGGTACTTCCCATAAAATCGAGCTATTATTTCGAAAACATCAAATCACGATAAAATGTACAAATGATTTTTGTTATAAGGACATTTATTTTATGTATAAAATGGATACTTTATTAATTATTCGCTTTCATTTAGATTTCCCTTTCAGGTCAAAATGTTCATTAAAATAAGCGATTCAAATAAAATATTGCTTCGGCACAAATTTATTGAGTGCTTTGTTTAGCGCGATTACAGCATTCAATAAAGAATTTTCTTTTATTAAAAGGATCCTATCGTAGTTACTTTCATACATAATTATTTCACCATAAACTTTCAGTTCTCGAATATTGAAAATATTCAGCAAACATATATTTTATAATTAACAACTATTCATATTCTGAACCTCCATAACTTTTGAATGAAACATTGTATGTTTGTTTTTATTAATTTGTGGTAAAATCTATCCATTTTTAATTAATATTTTACTAAGTAAATATCACTTTTTCTTCAAATCTACTGTGACACGTGTTTCGATGCATTCCGCATCATTTTCAAACACCGTATGTGAAACAAATTACAAATTTTAGAGTTGGGTCCTAAACGTCTAAGAAATAGATTTTTTCAAATTGTCAATTTTTTTTTTTTTTTTTTTTTCAATCATTTTTTTTCGACATAGTATCTATTTTATTTAATATAAGGTTATGTCTTTTAAATCCCTTACCGCACCCCAATGGTGCATAGGCACTGCTTCATATAAACGCAGTGTTATCTCGATCGATTACACATGAAGGAAAGGTGATCAGCCCTCCACTTCAGGTACCAGTCCAGTGTAATATTGAATAAATATTAGAGTGAAAAAATCACTTATATTTATTAAACCCCCCTGGCAATCGAACCCGGGACCTTCAGAATGGTAGGCGAGCATGCTGACCATTACACTATGGAGGCGGACGAATTTTAATTTTTAATTTTTAATCTAAAATTTACTTGCGACACACCACTTTCCCTCAAACTCCATGATAACACGTTTTTTGATGCATTCCTCATCATTTTGATTTCAGTATAACACGGTGCACAAAAAGTCATGTAAGAAACTTGAAACCAAAACATTAAAGGGATTTTTGTTTATACCCAATTAAATAAAATAAAATCAATACAAGTATTATAGAAGCTCTAGATATGATGTTATAAAAACAATGTCGTTTCAAATGTGCGGAAACGGGTCTCGTCTATTGTTTTATAGTGATAGTGAATCGTAAATCATTTTTGATACCTTTGATAATTTTAATGTATTTAATTAAAATTAAGGTACAATATGCAACAACGATTTTTTTCAACTATCTAACTTTATCATTTTTTTATTTCTTTTTATTGTAATTTTTGTACACGGTATTTTACACTAAATTTATTTTCGAGTTATTTTTATTTTATATATATATTTTTACTATCTCAAAATTAATAATGCTTTCTCTCCAATAAAGAGACTAAGCTCTTTTGCTCGGGGAAGGACTTACAATTATTATTTATTGTTAACGTTTGTTGGAAATGTAATTTATTTTTACTGTAATTATTTTATTGTGATATTTAAACAGAACATATTTAAATCTAACTAAGTATGAATGTGAAAGAGGGTAACAATATATGTAAGGACAAAAGGTTGTGGTGTTTTATCATCTCTGACTTCACTAGAAGGGATACGGCATGTTGGTTAATTATTCAATTATTTTGTATGAAGCATGTGTTATTCAAATTCAAACACAGCAAAAATACACTCCAGAATATATATTATTTGTAAGGACTCTTTTGACAAATCAAATAAATATGTACACAAAACAAACTTAATATAGGAAATATGAGGTATGATGAAAATTTTGACATTGAAAGCAAAATATTTTGTGAACGTGAATGTCGTATAAGGATTTAAATCAAAGACGAAAGGCAAGAAGAGAAGGACATTAGCGGAAATTAGATCGTTGACATGTTGACATCTCTTCCTTAATTCGGCAGAAGGATGCCTAGTACGTAATGTTGATTTCGAGGGGAGTTAAATAATATTTTGACTGAAAATGAACATGTGGTACTATTTCGTAGCGGTAGGAAAGAATTGAATTAGGGCTGTACCCCTAGCAATTAGAATAATGATATGGTTAGAGATGTGCAAGGAAATGTGGAATACAAGGATAATAAATTGCCAATATTTAATTTGATGCGAAATCTCACCCTAAACAATTATTTTTCTATTAAATTAATGTTGCTTCGTAACCTACATATCGCTCACTCCTTTCAACAACGTCATATATCAAATATCGTCAATTTTCAGTTGTGCATTTTTTCGGAATACTCAGAAAACGTACTATATCCCAGCAAAAGTGTGGGATATATCAAATATCGTCAATTTTCAGTTGTGCATTTTTCGGAATACTCAGAAAACGTACTATATCCCAGAAAAAGTGGCATATTTTTAACATAATATTTACCCGCTACAGGGCAGAAAGTATTGTTTTTGCATTTTGAAAAAAAAAATTGTTTAATTATTTTTTTATTATACTAAAAAAATGTAGAAAAAACATTCAGGTTTTCCCTAAAAAGATCTGATGCATAGTACAAAGTTCAATAAGTGGCTTGATATTTATTTTATATACATTTTATTATATTTTTAAACTTTTAAAACGATCTCCTTAAAATCAGTTTTTTATATACTTATATGACGTTGTTAAACTGAGTGAGCGATATGTAATAACTACATCAACGCAAATAACGATTTGGAGATCTACCAATAAAATGTTTTTTGGGGGAAATCTATAATTTCTGCACTTTATGCTTCTATATTAAGCGTTTGTTAAATTTAAAACTGACGTTGTTTGATAGATATCAATGTTAAGATGTCGAAAATCGAAGTACAGAAACCAAACTCAACGAGTTGTGAATGAAATTAACGGGTCAAATTCGACCAGGTATTTTTATGAACAAGTTATAACTATAAGGCTGCAGAAATTTTTGAATAGTGTGGTTGTCAATAATAGGTGCAATTGTGAATGTTACAATAATGGAAAGTGATCACTTAAGCCGCCTATAAATGGTCGTAAGCCCTGTAAATACTAAGACGTCCATATTCTTAACAAAAACAATAATCTTAAGTACTTTTTTTAAGTACATGAAGAATACTTGTTTTCGGTGAAATTAGAGGATTCTTCATTTTTTATTTAAAAAAAAAATCAACAGATGTTATTCAAAAAACTTTGATAATAATTTAAGAAAACCTCATTATAATAACATCAAACATTTATTTCTTTATCCATAATCATAGCTTATTATGTCGGAAATTCGTTTTTAACAAGAAATTCAAATTATATTTTCTCCCGTATCTTTTTTAAAAATTAAATTTACTGAAGTATCATTAAATGTCTTGGATGAGGGCTTAAAAGCCTTAATAAAGTATCTTTGTAGGGTTTTGAGATTCAATTTCTGCAAAAAAGAACGCCAATTAATTCGCATTAAATTTCCTCATTTAACGAATTTGAAAACCATAGTTAAAATGTAAGGGGATCTTTATTTATTTTCGGGTGGGATCATTTTCGCGAAAGGGGTTTAGAGGTCACGAAAACAAAAATCTCAATTTGTCTTTTAGAAAATTTAATTGTCGTGCCATAAATCATCTGGTGAAAACTTCATAAGAAAAATACGCCGAAAAATTAGATTTGTATCCATTGTTTCTTAATTCCCTTTGAATACTGATGAACTGGGTAAAAATTAATTATTAGGGTCTTTCGTTTAAAGGAACTCTTGCTAGCTTTTTGGTCAAACTTTCATTAAGGATATTTATAAGTTCTTTTTTCACGACTAGTTACTTGATTATACTGAGCATTTATCTTTAAAGCTATAAATTCAGTCCGCGTATACAATTATAATCTACAAATCACAAGTTTAAAACCAAAGAAATTTATAATTTATTGGTTCGCCATTTACTTATTTTAAATATCATAATTTAAATAAAACTTTAAATACAGAATACTTGTTTGAAGCCCCTTTTGAATGTGAACACATTTGAATATATGAATTTAAATATGACAATATTATTTCTTGACATCTCAACAAAGATGAAGAAGAATATGGAGGTCTCGGCATTTACGGGGCTTACAACCGCCATAGGCTGGTTTAAGTGATCACTTTACACACATGTAACATTCACTAATTCCACCCATGATTGACAGACAACCACACTACTCAAATTTTTGGAACTTCTTTATACTATATGGTTCAATTTCGAAACAAAATACTTGTATCACTAGAATTTCACTAGAGACATCTATTGGTAAGATTGACTTCCATATTCTTCATCATCTATGTTGAGATGTCAAAAAATAATATCAAAAATAACTCTTATAACTAGAGATAATCCAGATTTGTGATCAAGTATTTGGACACACTCAGAATGTTGTAAATATGGCGTTTCAAAACATTTAGATGTTCTCATCAAAAGGTGAGAAACAAAAAAATTAATATTTTCATTTGTTGACTAGAACATCTGTAGTTCTCGACACTAGTAATGTTTATTTTATTAAATTCAAAATTTGGCCTTAGATTACTGATTTATTGTTATATTTAAATAAACGATTGACAGTCAAAACTCACATCATCTTCCATCAATGAGAAATCGATTATCAATCACTTCAATGGCCTCTACTATGATACACTTGTCACACCAATGAGCAATGTCCACTCGGCATGATGGGCACTTAACCCATTTTTCGACCATTTTCCAGATCCCTTTGGCGTTTACTACTTCATATGCAAAATATAAAGCGATTCCAATTCGTAAAATGAATAAATATCACAAACAAACATTATCACTGAGTGGGAAGACTTGTATAAAATTAAATATTTACGCGTTTAAATTTGAAACCAGGATTTGAAATAGAGCAAAAGTACGTGATATCGATTGTCCAGTAACTGTTTTATTTATGTATTTCGCGATCTGGGGTTGAATTTAAAGCAAGCGGAATAGCCAACCAAAAAAAACCTTTTGTAAATATTCGTATGTATCTGAACTTGAGATGAAACATCTATCATTTTTTATGGATGTCTAGCATCCCAGGGCTAACGACCTTGCATTTGGCTGGCTTAAGTGATCACAAAATACACTTTTGAACGTTTACTATTCAGTCCATTATAGAATATCCATATTGTTTTTATTATTTTTTTATATTTTATGTATGCAATCCTGGTGGATTCCTTTTAAATGCTAGTTGTAAGTTCATAGATTCAGAAGAATGGCTTTTTGTGGAGTCATGAATTGAAATTTTTCAGAAGTAGAAACTTTTCCATTTTAACATATTTGGCATTGCATAGTTATGTGGAGGTAAAAATAAATACTAGTGATTTGCACTCTAATATTTATCTCATATTATTCTGGACTTGTACCTACCTGAAGCGTAGAATTAGAACTTGCTTTCATGTAAATAATGATCAAGGCAACACGTTAATATCATGCTGTCATATATTTATATATTTTTAATATTTGTGTTTTTATTATTTACACAAATATTTAATTTCATACTATTTCTGTGAGGTCATTTCTGTGTGATTTTTAGAAATAGGTATCAAATTGTGGTAGAGTGGGCTCGAACCGAGAAACTCTGACGTAAGAGTCCGCGACGCTAACCATGGGACCACAACCCGACATGGTATTTTATATCATACAACCTTTATTTGAACCCAATAGTGCAAGGGCAACGCGTTGGATCAATGTGGTGTTAGCATGAGCGTCAATTACATGAAACTTAATGATGAATTATGAATCCATGAATTTATAAATGAAGAAGTAGGAGAAAAATAAAATTTCAATTTCTTCTTCCCAGAAAACAAATATATTTTTTTTTTTTTAGTACCATTTGTTTCAAAATTATAATAATAAGAATAAATTGAAGCAATGTTTTCAAAGATTTACTGTCGAGAATTCTCCGTATTTTTCACATGATTAATATTGTGTTGATTTTAAAAAATATTCACGGTTATTTTCAGTAAGAAATATGCTGTTAGTTTTTTATCGGAGAAAAATATTTTATACGATTTTTTTTCTCGATCTCTAGATTTTGAATTTCTTAAAATATTCAGAATACGCAAAATCTTGTTATTCAAGATTGAGTTGTAAGTAAAAGTTTTTATATATTTTCCAAAGTTTTGGGTGATAGTTCATTTCTGGCATTAAAGCGTCAACTTATTTACATGATTAGATATGTTCACGAAGGTTTGTCGAGTGAAATTTTAATATTTTTCAGTTTGCGCGAGGGCCTGTGGAAATGGCGTCAAACATGACTTTTTATAACCCGTATTTCTATATCTCATTCCTGGTATAAAGAAAACATAAAACTGATTTATATCGCGTAAAATCCGAAGTTAATGACTGATAGACTTTCAAACTTTACGCCGAGCCGGGTGCCTTTTCTCACCTGCCATTTTTGTTGACCGGAAGGTAGTTTTATTGGGGGCTGAAAGTTTCCCTAGTTTCCGAATCGCATTGCAAATGTAATAGAAAGGACCACTTCAATGTTCCGCTTTTATAGTCGGTAAAGTGGTTGATACCAGTTTTTATACGCACCCGGTTCTGCAATGTTATTTCGGTTTCGACTTCTGAAAAGAGTTTTCAAAATGTTTTAAAAGCTTTAAACTACTATTATGGTAACGTTGAAACGTACAGAAAAGTGCAGAGTTTTACTGAAACTTTGGTCCTCGTTTATGGCGCTTTAAATGTACTAAATTCACACAACGTGAATCCCGCTTTAAAGTCTGCTGCAAATATAGTAATAACATTGGTATTTCAACCGACATATTCAGAGTTTTAATATTTGTCTCTTGTCGTTAAAACAACTTTTTAATAAAATGACCATTACCAAATAATATGTATACAAATATACCTATATTTGGGGGTTGTGAACGATGAGATAGTAAAACGCCACACTACTCTGTCTTTGCAAACGTTTTTCGCCTCTTCCACATTCATGTGTCCCCTCATACATACCTGCCGATTATTTCGACTCCTGACTTGACTGTTTTTCTATTTCTTCTTGTGTCTTCGGGATTTATTAACAACTTTGACGATTTACTAATTTTGATGATATTGCTGATAATGCTTATTTATCAACCTTGCATTCATTTCTAATTTCATCATTCGAACATCTATCATTCATAATTTTGCCGCACATTTATCTGAGGGATTTTATCTGAGGCATTTCGACTTCATTCAGCCAACATCCATCGTTTAGGTCTGATCTCATCATAAAAGATAATTATGTAACGACAAAAACATAGTTTTGATGATGTATGTTACGCATGGAGGTACCCCAATGTTATGCATATCATATCATATGTAAATTTCTTACAGCATAGCATTTAATTATGGAATAGTTTGTAGTGTGCCAATATTGGCTCTGTTAATGAGCTCTCGAAAGGTAAAGACACCCGAATTATATAACATGAATACATAGTAAGGGCGCTTGTGCACTACACGGAATTTTACTATCCAGCACTTCTGTTTTTTTTTTCAAATAAAGGCAACTACGACAGTTTAGTAACGACACCGTGATTGGGTACCGATCGAGCGCACCGATCCGGAGAAAGACGGACAAATGCACAAGCGAATCATCCGTTTTTTCATGCTTACCGGACTACCAAACAGTAAAATTCCGTGTAGTGCACAAGCGCTCTAAAGACGCTTGTGTAATACAGGAATTTTACCGTCCGGCAGTCTGGTTAGCATGATTGGCTTGAATTGGCTTGTGCTTTTGGCCATCTTTCTTCGAATCGGTGCGTGATCACGGAGCGCATAAATTCGATCACGCTTAACTATCCTAGTCGCTTTTATTTAAGAAACCGGACTGCCGGAAGGTAAAATTCCGTGTAGTGTACAAATGCTCTAAGAGCGTTTGTGCACTACACGGAATTACACGGAATTTTACCGTCTGGCACGTCAGTTAGCGTTTTAAAACGATGATTGGCTTGGATTGGCTTGAGCTTTTGTCCATCTTTCTTCGGATCGATGCTTTTGATCGGTGCGTGATCACGGTGCGCATAAATTCGATCACGCTAAACTATCGTAGTCGTTTATTTTTAAAAACCGCACTGCCGGAAGGCAAAATTCCGTGTAGTGTACAAACACTCTAAGTCTACCGAAACCAGCTGACCTCGGTAATCCTCTGACCCTATCGCAGTCTCGACCTTTCCATAATCCTAAAAAATAAACATTGCAAAAGCTAATAGTCATTGTTAGAGCACTAAATTTGATATTTTATTAATAAAACACCATCGTTACTTCCGAATTGTATTGTGTTTGACCCGACCTCTTTGAGAGGGGTATTTTTAGGTTTTTTTAGGCTTTTTTGGCCTCAACCGTTTTACAAATAAAATAAAAACTCTGCGTTATTCAAGATTTGTATAACTTATCTAACCCTTCTCAATGCTTAGATTTGGTTCGTAGAACTATGTATATTATAAGTATTTTTTAAATAAACTCTAATTCGTTTTGAATTCGTGAATCCTTAGGTGATCATTATAATTAGATATCAAATTTATTATTTTTTCAATTTATATTGTTATTTTTGTTTAATCTCAATGTTGAACATTACAGTTATTAAAAATCTGGATAATCAGGCTTCAGACAGAAATCGGTAAAAAAAAATATGGAGATTATAGCTTTTTTCTTTATATATATATATATATATATATATATATATATATATATATATATATATATATATATATATATATATATATATATATATATATATTTATTTATATATATATATATATATATATATATATATATATATATATATATATATATATATATATCCCGGTCCCGGGTTCCCGTCCGAGGTCCCGGGTTCGATTCCCAAGGGGGGTAAAATAAATATAAGTGATTTTTTCACTGTCATATTTATTCAATATTACCCTGGACTGGTACCTGAAGCGGAGGGCTGATCACCTTTCCTTCATGTGTAAACCATCAAGATAACACTGCGTTTATATGACGCAGTGCCCTATGCACCATTGGGGTGCGGATAAGGGTTTTATTATTATTTATTATATATTTATATATATATATATATATATATATATATATATATATATATATATATATATATATATATATATATATATATATATATATATATATATATATATATATATATATATATATATATATAATTGAATTGGCTTTATTCTCTTTGTTTGCAAATTAAAATTCAAACTTGCGTACTTACCGAGAACAAATAACAGCAGAACAGCAGATGCGATCCAGTTACGCTTCATAAATCCTAGTTTTGTTTTCATCTTGGTTCAACTTCCAAAAACAAACTTTTAAATCAACTGAAATACATCGGAAAGACGTAAAAACTCAACGCGATCCGAAAAGCACATTTCACATGTAAAACTCACAAAGTATTATGAAAGAAATAATTTATCCTGAAAATATTGTTTCAAATTTTTCACAAACTTTCATGGTAATGGAAAAAGCGCCATCGAGACTTTTGAAAATGTTTTTCTACGTTTCTTGTTTTCTTTTCATTTCGGACGCGTGTTTTTAGGAAACAAAAAAATATTAACAATTTTTTGTTAATTTTAAGGATGTTCTACAAAGGAAAAATTGTTTTTAGTGGGCGTGCCTTCGTATGGAGCGGAACGCGACCGCACGGAACGAAAGCTTCCAGCGACTGAAACACAGATTATCCACGAAATGATTTTGCTCTCTACCGACCATCCCCTGAAACTTACTTGCATAGAGCCTTCCCAACAACCTACATTGAACATTCCCTCTAGAGGCGCGTTCAATTTAGTGTCCTTATTCGAATTCCGGACGACTAAATAGCTAATCATTTAAATTTGCATATCAGATGGCCCTGTTGATAACTTGCCATTTGATGCGCAGTTTACTAAAAGTCTCATCAATTCATTTATCAGTAACTTTGCGGTAATATCTATTTATTTTAAATTTAAGTTTTTTTATGCTCGGTGATTTAAAATTGTTTAAGTTTAGATTTTATTTATTGGATTCTTTTAGATTTACATAATAATATATGATTCGTGTCAATAATTTTTATGATTTTTACTTTTCATTATAATACATTGTTAAATTAGCCAATTGGTAACTAGCAAACTTTGAGAAAAAAAAATCATAAGGATTATTTACATCTAACTAACTAACCATAACTCTGCTTCTCCGCAGGGGTAGGTGGAGAAAATAGAATGATACACCAATCTATCTTTGAGAAAACTCTTCCACATTCATGCATCTCCTTATGCATATGGTACACTTACATACTAAGTAATATTTTAATTAAAATAAAAGTATTAACCTACGAAAAGCACGGAAATTAATATTTTTTTTTAGATTATACATATTTGTCATTTTTGCTGTTTTCAATTATATGTTTTTGTTAGGAACGTTTTCATATATACCTTCGAAAAGAAGCCTTATTAAATAATTCAGTTTTTTTTTCTTTGTAGCAATCTGGCATACGTTTTACGAAGGTCTCTGGTAAGTTAAAAAAACGTGTTCACGAGTGAAAGAAGATGTGGATAGAATAAATATATCTTCATATATTTGAGTAGCATAGTTGTTAACTATGGGTAGTAATTACACGTGTGTAAAATAATTACTGAAACCAGCCTTTGATAGGCCGTAAGCCCTGAAAATACCCCAAATTCCATGTTGTTCTACACCTTAGCAATTGAATATGAATATAAATACGTTTTTTTTAGAGAAGTAAAAATGAATAGAAATGTCGTGAAGTCAGTGTTAAAAACCTTGGACACTCCTAACTGTTGGAAAACCCCATATCTAACTAACTAACTAACATACGGTAACAGTTGTAGGCAGAGAAAATAGAATGCCACACCACTCTCTCTTTGCAAATATTCTTCGCCTCTTCCACGTTCATGCATCTCCTCATACATACCCTCCGATTATTACGACTTTTAACCTGACCAATTTCAATTATTTGGCATACCTGATCGTGCCATGTTTTTCTCGGTCTTTCTCTGCTCCTTTTTCCAATTATATTCGCCTCATAAATTTGTTTTACCGTTCTTTCTTCACTCATTCGTTCTACATGTCCAAACCATCTCACCTTTTTTAATTTTATCGGTTATGCTATATCACTTATAACCCTATATCGCTTATTCATATTTCTTTATGACCTTTCTTTGAACAAAATTAATAAAACATTTAATATCAAACTTAATAACAAACCCGTATTAAATTGTTTCCGCTCCTTTGTATTTCATACGTCAAGTAAAAGATTTTCAAGGATCAGTCACTTGGTAGGAAGATAGAAATTACCCATTTGTCACAAAATTGGCATAAGTCCCTGCTGTAGATAGAAACAGAGCTTGCCTTTAATATAAGGATGTAAGGCTTGAAAAGGATCAAACCGTTTTACACCTGACTGTTTGAATAAGGATAATCCTGAGTAGGGAAGACAGTAACAAGAAATGTAGAAACTCATTAAGTCCTTTTTGCGAGAAGCGGAAGTGGTAAGATCCTAAAACCGAAAGGAAGTCTCATTGAACCCACACTTCCTGAGATGTACAGATAACGGAGGAAAATACCGTAAGAAATACAATGTTTTCATTATTTTCAACCGGAGTGTTTCTTTGGTATTATATGCCTGGTACTCTGTGGTGAAATGTTTGTGAGAAAAACAATTTAGGATCAAACATCCTTTGTTTCAGAATAAAATTATTAGTTTTTTGATATTTTGAAATGTCATTGTACTGTGTACTCGTATTAAATAAAACTTCTTGTACGGAATAAATGTAATTTGGTAGGCTTTTTGTTATAAACCAATATCTTCCAACCAACAGAAAATATATTTATTTACACCCGTTTTTACATAAGAGAGATGGAAAAGAAAACATACATCTTAAGATATCACATTAATTCAAGTGTGAGTATAATAAAATCAAATAAAAAAATTAAAAAAAATACTTGCAATCGATATAAATCAATATTTTTCGTTACTTTAACAATTTTTTTATTACTTTTCAACATTTGGTAGCCAATACCTTTGAAGAATCGATAATAAATAGTTATAATAAATACTGACTCAATAATTTATTTTTAAAAAAAAGTTTTGAAATTAAATATTAAAATTAACACTTATAAAATAACTTTTTTAAATCCATCGTTACACGTTTTTCGATGCATTCTGCATCATTTTTCATGTACGATGTTTGAGAATGATGCGAAATGCATCGAAACACGCCTTTCAATAGATTTTTTTAAAATTCATGTTTACCAAGTGAAATTAAAATTGAAAATGGATTGATTAATATGTAAAATTCGTTCTGATTTTAATGGTATTGAAAATTTTTACACTTTTATTTATTAAAAAGTGTTTTATAAGCCACATTTAATTAATGTAGATGTCCAAACCATCTCAACACAAAATTCTTAATTTTATCGGCAATGCTTATCTCAGCCTTACATTCTTTCCTCATGTCACCTTTACATTTATGCCATTTATTTTCTCGTTTTAAATATTTGGTGAAGCATTTCGAAATATGGAGTGTTTTTATTTATTTATGTGCATTTACAAAAACTGTGTATGCTGTATTATTTCCATTAACTCCCATGTGCGCTTAAACGATCAAACTGAAAACCGATTTGCTAAAAGCAAAGTAGCATTCAGGAATGCATTTCAACCATTCAGTAAGTATTTATGCATTAATTTACAGTAAAAGCCTAGACAAGTTCAGGCTTCAATTTATACCGAATATAATAAAATGAGAAGCTAATTTTTGTATTTATCAAAATAAAATTTAAAATGTTTTGAAATTAGTTATTTGCTTGTAACTCGTACTACAAATCGTTATACAATATTGTGACACCTGTTTACTGTATTTGATAATGTCGCAAAGTGCGTCGAAACACGTCTCACAATATACTTTAATAATAAGTTTAAAATGTTTATACAAGGTGCCACTAAAGTTTCGAAACGGGTTTTTTTAGCAGTAATTTATTTTATGGAATAAAAAGTTTAGTTCTGTATTTGGATTTTGTTTATTCGATGTATAATATTTTAGTGGAAATTAATGGAAATAAAATGCCATAAATCGGGCTCTTATTGTTATTAATTTTAGCGGCGGCCACTTGGCCGATATTATTTTCTCGAATGATAAAAAAAAATAAAGATTTAAAGTAAACCCAATCCAAATAAATAAACTTAGTTTTTATCCATAAAAAAATACAGCTAAAAAACATCGGGTCATAACTTTTGTGCCACCTTACAAATTGTCACAAATTTCTTGAAAAAATTTGAAATATAAATTTATATATTTAATAAATATAACAGATTAAAACATATTTATTATATGATCCATTTATCTATTTTTAGACCTTCATGAATCAATACAATTTGTCTTATTTTCAAAATTGATAAAAAGTTCGAAAAAAATTTACATTAAATTTTAAGATAAATGGGTACATTTAAAAATATAAAAGAAAAGCATTCCGGAAAAACATCTGGTAGTTATTTGATGATCCATACAAACAAATAGATAAATAGAAAACGGTTTATTTCATTTAAAATTTATATTTAAATTCAAAAGATTCTATATTTAAAAATAAAATGTTTACACTTAACATATACATTCGTTTTATTTTTTTTCTCAAAACCCATAAAAATAACAATAGCACCAGTAATTTTTTTAATTAAATAAAATCAATTCCAATCACGTTATTTTATTTTATCTGTATTTTTTTTAATGCTAGAGATACAAAATTGATTCTTTGTTTGCACAAATAATACTTGAAAGAAAATTGATAATGTCAACAATCCTTCCGTATATGTATCCGGAATTTCCAAGAGTGTTTGACACAAGAATGGTTACCATCTTCAGTGACAGGTTTTAAAAGCTATCCATCTTATTTTTCTTACACTATCAACCGGAAACGGAACCAACCAGAACGGAAATCGACGACCCAGACTGAGGGGAAGTGTGTATAATTCGGGAAGGAAACGTATCTGAATACAAAACAACTTTTAGTCAGGGCTGGCAAAAACAATTTTAAAAAATGTCGTCCTTTTATAATAACAATAAATTATATTAATTTAATAAATATTCAACGTCATTGTACATATATGTCCTATTTTTTTATATTAAATTCATGATTTGATATGAAAACTTGGCATGATCAGGTACGTCAAATGCTTAAAAGCGGTTGGATGAGGTGTTGAAATAATCAGCAGGTACGTATGAGAAAGTGCATGAATGTGGAAGAGGTGAAAAATGTTTGCAAAGACAGAGTAGTGTGGCGTTCTATTCTCTCTGCCTACCCCTAAAGCGAAATGGCATGTAGGTTAGTTAGTAAGCAAGTTCATTGCTACACAAGCATTATGAAATTAAATAAATTAGGAATGTGAGCTTTGTATTTTGTTCTTTTCTGTTTAACCAGACTGAGCCATAGTAATGGGTGGCCGGGAAAAGCTCGTTATAATTATAAAGTAAGTTAAAATAAAAAGCATTCTTGATATTTCTTTTACATATTTAACATGTATTCATTTCATTTCTTTCGATTTATTGTTTCGGCATTCACTTCGTGGTAAGACATGATGAAAAGAAAACTCTTGTTTTTTACGTTACTTTACACTTGGTATAAAACAAGTGTTTTACTTAAAAATATATTTTATTTCTTTTATTATTTTTATAAAAAATTTGTTAGACAACCCTGCATTCCGAGATTGTAGACAAAAACTTTTCTTTACGCGCGATAGTCTTGTAATGATTTCCTTAATAAGAAAAACTCTTCCGATGAATAACTTTATTGTCTGTCATTTATAAAAAAAATGGAGGGGAAATATTTCTCTACTATCTCATTACACTTTATCTTTATCTTGTATAACATAAGCAGCAACTTTCAAACGTTTATATTCAATTACAGTACAGTCTAGCCGCACTGTAAAATTTAATACTTTTTGTTTTGTTTAACTAACTTCGCCTCGTATTTTTGTTTCAAATAATTTGGAGAATAATGGATAATGTGGTTTCCGGAGAAAAGCTGAAACAAATTTTTACACAATTATACGTAAAAATCAATAATGAAATTTATACTTCAAGTTCTGAAATGGACTCCCACGGAGGATACACATATCGTGTATCCTCCGTGGTCATTGACTATTTGATATCTTACTAGCATATTGTGCCTGAAAAAATCCCAAAGTGATTTCAAACTTGAAAGTATAATATATTGGCTTGTTTAAAATGACTAACTGCATTGATGTTCATTTTTTTGCCAAGCAAAAGTGACTTAAATGGCCCTCCTGAACATTTTACGTTTTGTTAGTAAGTCACTTTCTCCTGTACGACTACGATATACAGCAAATTACAACTTATGACAGTTAAACATATGTTTTTTAAAATAACTCTTACATGGTACAAGAAAGCACTTCCCAATGTGAGTTCTCGACGGTATCTTTAGTTGATTTGAGAAAGCTTTTTATTTACTGAGACACTTATTTGAAATGTACATATAAATAACTCCTAAGTGGAGAAACCCAGATTTGTGATGATAGATTTAGACACACCTAAAATGTTGTAAATATGTGAAGCTAAATTTTTATGAAAAAATCATGATTTTTTAAAAACATATCGATAAATTCATTGATATGCTTAGTTTTGTAGATCTATGAACAGGTTTTAAGAGGATAGCGTTTACGATTTACTTAAATATTTAACATACTTTACTTTAAAAAAGTGTATGTTTTTTCCTTTGACAAATCTCACACGACGTATGACGACATTAAACAACTATTATTGATTTGAACAACACTTTTTAAACGACATATGACAGATGTTCGAATAATGATATAAGGAAAATGTGAGGCTGAGATAAGCATTATCAATAAAGTTATGAAAGATGTGTTGAGATGGTATGGGCATGTAAATGAATGAGTGAAGAAAGAATATTTTAAAAAAATGATGAGGGAAACTTTGCATGATCAAGGTTTTTTGAATACTTGATAGTGGTCAGGTCAGGAGTCGGAATAATCGGCGGGTATGTATGTGGAAGAGGCGAAGTTTGTCTGCATGGACAAATTGGTGTGGCAATCTTTTATCTCTGCCTACTCATGCGAGAAAGCCACGTGATGGTTATTTAGTATGTAATTTTAAGAAAAAGGGTTCCCAAATGAATAATGATTAAAATTCCATATGAAGTACAATAGAAAAGCAGAATATATTATCTGTTAATTGCCTAACCATCCACGACTCTATAAGATAATTTCACAAGTTAGTTAGTCGGCAGAACGACTTTTAGTACAGTTTCCAGAGTCTATATTATATTAGCGCAAGCAGTTTGGGGGTGAGTACGTGTAACAATATACAAACACGGTTTAAAGTTCAGCAAACGAAAGATTCCAGGCTCCTTGCCACGCCATCTTGACATCACATCTAGGCTTTAGGTTCTAATCTCGTTCAGAAAACAAAGTCCAAGACGTACCAATTAACTCGACTCAAAGTTGCGATATAAAACATGGCCGCTTAATTAAACTATCTCTTTACTACTTCGCAATAAACCCACCAATCACTTTTATCGTCTCTCCATAACCATCGCCCGGGAAAATAAAATACTTTTTATTGTCGAAAGCAACCATTTATAGGGGACTCGATTTGGTTACGGAGAGTCTTGAGTCTGATACGAGATCGAGACCTCCTCGGAAGCCGTAGTGGAGATACAGTGGAGTCTCTCATAGCGTGAGTCTCATCACTCGTTCCCGAATCTTCGTTATGTGAATTACTCGCTAAGCGAAACTGATTTTTCCATATAATTCAACGTTAAATAAGTTAATTAATACCACGCCCAAAAAATAATATTCTCGTGTTTTGAACGTTAATTTCAATTTAATAACTTACTTTTATTTAATTTAAATAAACGTAATGATAAATAATTAAGTTAAAATCTGGAATGCAGTAATGCTTTAGAAAAAAATCTCAATCCAAACAAAAATGAATATAGAGGTCTTAGTATTAACAGTTTTGTTTGTCCTACAAATACCCAGACCTCCATTCTTTCTTTCTCTCTTCTTCTTCATCTATGTTGAGATGACAAACCCAGATTTGTGAAAAAAAAGTTAGACACAGTGTATTATGTAGTTTATTTTTCATGAATTTCAAACCAATAATTTCATGATTTGATTCAGCAGTCGTTATGTGGTAATATCTATCCATTATTGATTAAAGTTTTACTTGATAAATACCACTGTTGGTATTTTCCGAGAAAAACTTAAATAAAATAAAAACACCAAAAAATCTTGTTAGCCGTGTAGGGATATTTTTTTTGTATTTTTCAAAATTTGGTGAATATGTGATACAGCATCATTGAATAAATTTGTAGAATGCATAAACATCTCCTTATTAGGGTGATATGTTTTAATGTACGATGCAACAGTTTTCCATTATTTCAGTATTCTCTTATTGCACTAGAAAATACTCTGCTACTTTCTTTACGCGAAATATCGCTCGTTCGGCTAATATTTTTTCTGTTTAGTTCGTTAAGCGAATTATTCGTTACGAGAAGTGGTCGGTATAAGAGGTTCTACTGTATTTGACTCTAGGGAAAGGATTCGAGGGATGAAATCATTGAAAATCTCCCCAGTGGAGATTTCGCAAAAGTGCTGCCCTCGAACAAAGAGAGACGAAGAGTTCAGAGCCACCCCTTAAGCAACCAAATCTCGTTCATTTGAATGCTAAACAAGATTTGTTTCATCAAAGCACATTTCATTATTACGAAAATTCGCATTTTCATTTCAAATTAACTGTGTTGGAATTTATTTGGGAATTCACTGACTCGAAGAACAGGGGTGTAATTTCATCAATTTCTTTCAGGCCAAATACAAATATTCATTAGTAGAATTTTGCTCATTTATTTTGGTTACTGTTTATTAAACCTAACACCGTACCTTTTTGAAATTATTTTATTATATTTTTTTTTATTTTTACATCACTTTACCATGTTATACATTTTTTTAAATCCACATTTTTAATTGTATTTTTCATAGGTTATTAATCATTTATATGAATCGTTGCTATGAAATATGCATACTATTTTCTTAGTTTTATAGTACAAAAAATATATTTCATATAATTCAGTTTTAAATTCTTCTTAACTTTTTTTGGAAAGAAGACTTTATAATTTAATTGTATTTAAATTTTATTTGTTTGTATTTTTAAGCAAAGAAAATAATTTAAATATTTCATATAAATGATTCAATAACAATAAGTTTACTTCCATTGTGTAAAAATTTCAATACATAAAAATAATTTTTCCCAGCTAGAAGACTGATCTATCATCAAATGAATGAATGAATGAAAAAAAACCCCAATCAATCTGATTCTAATTAATAAAAATATATTAATAATATAAAAATTTCAGAAAACATAAAATACTTCCGAAATTTAACATTTAATCTTAGAATTAAACTTCTTGTATGAGCTTCTTATGTACTTTGTGCAATTAAATATCAATGCAGTGCAGTTTTAATGGAGAAGAATAATATATTCTTGCTAAATATCACTCATTGCTTTTTTCAACATTAACATTTTCAACATTTAAATTTTGTGTTGATATCGAGACATTTATGTATTTTTTTTATTAATATGGAAGATATAAAAGAAATTAAAGCAATCAACAAACTCCAATTCCAAGCACGCAAAAAACACATTTCCTTGATTAATTATTATCTCAGAAAAAATATTAATGTTACTTTTTCGCGTAGAATCGTTTTGGTAGGGCGAAAACTCATCAATTTTTGTACAATAAAAAAATGTTATTTTACATTTATATTGTAAGCTTCACTTGTAAAAAACTATAAATAAATAAATTATTTTTGTTTCATACAAACAGTGTTAAGTGAACACATTTTATTACGATTTTATATTTTATGGTTTTTAATTGGAAAGTATTAAGGAATATAACGAAAACGTAATAAAAATGTTGCACAATAAATATTTTCTGTTATTGCCTCTTCCACATTCATACATATTTTCATGCATAATCGATGATTAATCTACCTCCTGACCTGACCATGCCAAAGTATTTCAAATACCTGATCATAAGCCACGTTTTCCTATGCTTACCCAGCTTTTATTTCCAACTAAATTCACCTCATAAATTATATATATACATATATGGTATATATGATACATTATTTAAACCTTCAAAAATGAATAATATTAGTTTGATCGTCAAAATTAAATTTAACAAAAACATAACTATTTGAAATACTTGATTACGTCTACTATAATTATTAGTAATAATATCTAAAAAATAACATATAATTACATTTATATTATGATGAATTTTCCATAGTAAATGATAGAATAAGTAATTTAAGGATACATACAATATGATATTTAATTAATATCCATTAATCTTTTTATGTTCATAAGGGTATAAGTTCGTTATTAGATTCAGATTAATGTTTTGCCGTAACTATTTTCCGCTCTCTGTAATATTATGATAAGAAATGTTTATCTTGTGTAACATTTCTACTACTCCCCTAATGAGTTCACGTAACTTAGATTACAAGACGAAATGGCAATACATCTTAATAATAACATATACATAATAAGGTAACGTGTCTCAACTGTCTAACGTGTCTACGTGTGTGTGTGTGTGTGTACTTATCAAGGCTGACTACGAGAATTTAGGGGTGTTTAAATTACAATTATATTTTATTTATTGTTTCGGCATTAACTTTGTGGTAAGACATGTTACAATAATTAAAGAAAAAACACTTTGTTTTTTACCACTTGAGTTTTTATTAAAGACTACATGTTTCAGAAGTTAAACTTCCATCATTCAGGTCTGTATAATAACTAAAATATAAAATATAAAATTTTTCTATAAATAAGGAGAGAAGAAAGTAAGGGGAAGGGGTTAGTCAAGGAACGGAGTTTGAAAACAAAGGAAAAATTGAAAGCAATGGCGAAGAATTTTGAAACAATATATTATTTAATAAATTATTATTAGAATTCAGGTTTTTTTGTATTTCTAAATTTTCAAGATAATTCATAATTTGGCCTTTATATGGAACAAGGTGTAATAATTTTAATTTATGAGAGTGAAATGAGTGATTAGTATCTATTATATGATTTGCAAATAAAAACTCAAGTGGTAAAAAACAAAGTGTTTTTTCTTTAATTATTGTTACAATTATATTTTATTCAATTTATGAATAAAAATTATCAATAAATATATCGCAAACAATTTAAAAGACAACAATCAAACATATAATAACAATGACGCAGAGTGTATGTAAGGGCAGAAAAGGGTGGCGTTTGATCCTCTCTGCCTATTCCTATGGTGAAACGGCGTGATGGTAGTAGTAGTATTAGATGAAAATAAATTTAGACCAAATGATTTTTGTCTGTTGGCAAATCTTTCATAAGCATTTTTTTTTCTAAAATTGAAAAAAAATCCATCAAAAATCCTATAAATATAAACATAATCTTACCTTATTTTTTTTTATTTTATTGGAAGGAAGAACAACAGTTACAATATATGATACATCAGAATACAAAAAATAAAATCATGAGTACTAATTACAGTTCCTCACAACTATGCATAAGAGAGGTCTATATAAAGGAAGAGACATGAGACAAGGATGGAATGAAGAGAAAAGGAGATGGCAGTGATAGGAAAAGAATTGCCTTTTTAGGTTTATAAGATTTCGAAGTATTTAGCTTTAAAGTTTGAAAGATTGGAGTAGAACATATCAAGGTGGGTACAACATTCAATAAATTTCCCACATAAATATATTCGATAAATAAAGGAATTTTTTAAATAGTTCTTTGATGGTGCTGGATTATAAAAAGGAAATATGTTTTTTGTGTATTTTTTTTATGCTCATTTATTGTACCTTTTGTGGCTTTTTATTTTACATTTACCATATTTGTCACTTTTTTTATCTATTTTTTAATTTCGTTAACCTTAATCCCATTTCCTAAAATGAGTTATATTTTGAAAATTATTTATGTGACTTATGTACCTATGTAACATATTTTAATAAAGAAATAAATAAAAAAGTTTATGCATTCCTAGAAAAGTATTTTTAAGCAGAAAATAAATTAATCGAATTTAACGTTCATTTTAAGTCCAGACAAAGGACGAAAGTGTAAAAGAATAGGAAAGTTTATCAGATGAAACGCTGAAAATACATAGGATCTCGACTGGGCAAACGGTCGTATAAACTGGTTGGATTATTATAAGGATGTGTGGAAAGTTCTAGAATCTTCAGGGGGCGAAAAAGTCACCAAAATACATTCCAAAGGAATACATATCTCAAAATGATAATACCAACCCTTGTAACGTGGAAGTGTTAGACGAAAAAGAAAAAGCACATAAAAAGATAGAATAATATTATCGATATGTTTATATTTAAGATTATTACATAGAGTGATGATTGTACATATGCATTATTTGTGTTTTTTATTTAAATTTTACTTGGTAATTATCTTTTTTTGTGTTTTGAAGCATTTCGCTACAAACAAGTATCACAATAGATTTGAAGAAATAGTGGTATTTACGAAGTTAAATTTAAATTAAAAATATATTACAACAAGGTGACTGGCGAATAAAATTTTAAAAAAAAAAATATTTTTAGACATCTCAACGTAGATGAAGAAGAATATGGAAGTCTAGGCATTTATGGGGCTTACGACCATCAAAGGTTGGTTTAAGTGATCACTTTACACACGTGTAATAAAAAAATACATGAATGGATTTGGCAGTCAGTTTGTGATAATATCTATACATTTTTATTTTAAGATACATGGATAGAATAATGAATATTATGCAGTGTACGAAGTGATCACTCAAACGAGCCAATCATAAACTTTATAAAATAAAACAACTCCGTTTTAACCACTTTTTATTAGTACACTTTATCCAACCGGTTTCGACAAGAACCTTGTCATCATCAGAGTTAACGTACTCAATTCCAACAGATTGTAATAAAGCCCAAGTAAAAAAAAATTGTACTAGTAAATCATAAAAAAACAGTCTTGTTAAATTATATTGAAGGAGTAAAAAAAAACATGAAAAATATTGAGAATTTATTCAAGAAATGAGCAAATGATAGGTTTTAAACTCAGTTAATGCCAGTCTGTGTTGGGATATCAATATATAAGCACTTGAAATATTAGAATGTGGCCAAGTCAATAGTCGGAATAATCGAGAAGTATGAATGAGGAGATGCTTAAATATAGAAGAGGCAAAGATCGTTTGAGACAGATTGGTGTGGCGTTCTATTTACATTCACTATCAATTTTCTTCATCTAACCCTTATCCGCACCACAATGGTGCATAGGGCACTGCATCGTACAGAAGCAGTGTTTTCTTGATCGTTAAATACACCAAGGAAAGGTGATCAGCCTTCCGCTTCAGGTAACAGTCCATGGTCATAATAAATAAATATTAGACTAAAAAATCACTAATATTTATTTTCAACATTTTGAGTGTGTCCAAATACTTGTTCACAAAATCTGGATTATCTCCAATTACAGGAGTTATTTTCAAATTAATATAAAAAATTATATAAAAAAAAAAAAATTATTTTGATCTTCTTGGGAATCGAACCCAGGACCTCCAGCATGGTAGCCTAGGGCGCTAACCATTACACCATGGAGGTGGAGTTATTTATAGTAAATATGCTTTAAATCTTTATAAATAACAGTCAAGGAGAATTTTCTTCTGCAACTTTTTTTTTTAAACTAATAAGTCAAGAAAATCCTGAAATGTGAACAAAAATTTTCACACTCAAAATATTGTGAAAAATAAATAATTCTGAAAACGTACACAGAGGATTTTCTAAAAAATTATACTGTATTCTTACAACTCGCCATTGTAAGTACACAAGAAGATCTACACTCAAATCTACCCTCTGATAGCAGACAATGCATGCCATTGCGATATGGTGTTGCCAGATGAGATAAAGCAAATATCTCTCGCGCGGATCGGAGAGTCGCAAAAATATCAAAGTACCTTTACCGCGCGGGTTTTTACAGGGTGCAAACCACGTGATCTTTCATCGCCCAACCACCTTCAACCGGTAAACCTACAGTCGGTGGCGAAATTAATAGAAACGCTTTGACTTTTCAGCGGTGAGGATAAAAAATGACATATATTTACTTAAAAATATTATTACGTCGGTATTATATTTTGTAATGAGGGTCCCGGGATCGATTCCTAGGGGGGGTCCAATAAATAAAAGTGAGTTTTTCACTCTAATATTTATTCATTATTACCCTGGACTGGTACCTGAAGCAGAGGGCTAATCACCTTTGCTTCAAATGTTAACGATCAAAATAACACTGCGTTTATATGATGCATTACCCTATGCACCATCGGGTGTGGATAAGGGTTTGAAAAAAAAAAAAAAAAAAAATATATATATATATATATATATATATATATATATATATATATATATATATATATATATATATATATATATATATATATATATATATATATATAAATATATATATATATATATATATATATATATATATATATATATATATATATATATATATATATATATATATATATATATATATATATATATACTTATACATTATTTTTATATCACGTACATATATTACCTAAGTAAAACAAACATAATTCAAATATTTTAATAAAAATCGAATAATATAATTATATTTCTTAAAATAGGTGTTTCTACCAATTAACATATTTTCAGTATTTTTAAATAATATAATAATGATAATTTTACAACATGTCAGCAATTGGAATAATCGGTGGGTATGTATGAAGAGATGCATAAAATAGGGATCACAAACTCATTCACCGCATTTTGAATGCATCCAAATATTTTTTTACAAATCCGGGTGTCTCCACTTAGGGCCTCTGCTAAATAAAAGTTTTCTTAATCCAATCACAGATGGCTACTATTAACACAATCATAGAACGACATGAGATTAATCACATATGTATGATTTCCAAAAGTCAGAACCAGTCTGCGATAGGTCATGAGCCTTATAATTACCTTAACTTCTTTTTTATCTATGTTGAGATGTCAAAAATACAAACTCTCACTAAGCATGAAGAATGTTATTTATTGTTACGGCATTCACTTTGTGGTAATACATGATTAAATTACGAATAAAACACTTGAGTATTGTATTGTTGCTACTTGTTTCGAAAGCAACAGATGCTAAATAATACCTATGTGGTAAAAAACAAGTGTCTTTTTTATAAATTAAGCTTGAAGAAACACGTGTTGCTATTAATTTGGTCACCGGTGATCGTCGGTGTATTTTGGTAAGATATTATTAGGAGAGCAAGCAGCTAGCTTCCCGCGGAATACTCGTATAATGTTTTGGTATTCCAGTCGCGACATAGTGCCGTGGGGACACATTCATGAAAAGCTTTTTTGTTCCCATTGTAAAATTTTCACATAAAACCATCCAAGGCTAACGCAATTTGAAATGTTTAAGCTTAGTGGTTTCGGTATTTTTTTATGAGAAATATTATAATATTTGTACGCTACAAAGGAAAAATTCCTTTTTTGGCAGAGACAGGTTCTTTATAATTCAAAGGAAGAAATTTGGTTGTCAATGAGAAGCCTGTATCAAATATAATCCTTTATCAACAACCAAAGAACGTTGACATATTTTTTGCTATTTTTTTGTTATACTTATATGTTTTTTTTTTATTTTATTAACAGATTTATCAGTTATTACGTGGTAATATCTATACATTCGTAATTTTAATTTCTCGTTGTAAATACCACTCTTTATTAAAATTGAATATGACACGTGTTTCAATGCGTTCAACATCATTAACAAACACCGTATGTGAAGTTTACTCTAAATTTTAGAGTTGTACTCTTGGGACGTTGATAAATGTACGGAGGGTGTTTGAACGGAGATGTTTCTAATGTTTTTTATCAGTGGGAACATGGACGATAAGGAGGAGGCTTTAGTCATTGTCATAATGTTTATTAAGGCTTTATTATTATTTATGGCATAAATTTATAAATTTTAAGATATAGGGGCATTTACCAAACGATAACATATTAAAAATGGTAAGTTATTTTTATTCTGAAATTGAATGCATCAAAATACGTATCACGATAGATTTTAAGAAGAAGTGGTATTTTCTTAGTTAAATTTACTTATACATAGGGCACTAACGACTTGTCATAATAACAATTATTTGTTACTTGTTTACACATGTAGCACTAAATTTAATCACTAAAACAAGCCTATGTAGCCCTTTATAAAGTCCGACTTTTATATAGCCATTACTACTACTGCATCTACGTAGAGGAATCTATATAAATATAAAATATAAAAACACCTAAAACAAATCCAAGATATGTGAAGAAGGATAAAGACATAGATGTTGTAAAGATTTTTTTTTAATATTTCGAAATTCCTGCATTTTGAGAAAATAGTAAATCTTAACACATTCTCATTAACATTCATCTACTAAAAACTCTTCAAAAGAATCGATTGAACTGACGATAACCATGAATTATTCTTTATTTAATGTTGAATGTATAAATTTTACACGTGTGCGTAAACTGAATATTGTAAAAGCGATTTTGTGTAAATAAAAATATGTTTGATCGTTCACGTAACGAGCGCGTCGGTCAAAAGCTTACAGGTTAGCATAAAACAACGTTTATAAAATTTGTATTAATAGTGAAAACCTGAGTCGTTACCTTGAGCTCTGCAAGCTCAAATTCCAGCAGATGGGGTCATTAAAACTTTATATTAAAAGCAAAGTCTGGTTTATTGTGCTCTGTAGACATTAAACAAACAGAGCTTTTGCCTCCTGAGCTTAATCAAATGTAAACCTAGGGTTGACGAACGGGAGCTTTTTGTTTAACGGCGCTTTGAGCAAAAGTTCTGCATCCGCAAAAACTTGGTCGATACAACGCACTGGCTGCTCTTCGCTACAAAATTGCTTTGTTATTTTATTAGGACTCTTCGTGGGCTGGATTGGGACACGCAATTCCGTATTTATCGGAACAAAAAACGTACCTTTTTGTTTTTGTCAACGTTTTGAGAGTGATGTCGTAAATTAACAAGAGCTTCATTGCCAGGAATAACACTTTTTTTTATTAAAGATCGATTTTACCGATTGCCACTCCATCACAGCTTGATATATATTTTCAAAGAAATCGATAATATGATGTAATAAAAAATGATAGGTACCTGTTGCATAAAAAAATATTTTTCATTTTAATGAAAATGTTCATTTGTAACCACTTCTACCCTTATCCGTACTCTATGGTGCATAGGGTAATGTGTCTAATTGAGGAAACGTACATTTGATATTTTATTCTATGAAAGTCCTGTGCTTCCGGTACCTGTCCAGGGTAATATCAAATAAATGATAGAGTAAAAAATACAATCATTTAATTTGACCCCTCTTGGGAAGCGAACCCGAGACCTCCAGCATGGTAGTAAAATTTGAACTTCACTTGAAGGCTGTTTAAATTTACCTAAAAGCATTTTCTAAACCCTCCCTCATCTTCATCTTCTACGTTTGTCGTTTCAGGTCCCTCTGAGGTCGACTATCACTTGAAAGAGTGTCTCTGACTTGGGCAGCTCTAAATGGCGCCTCAACTAATCCCCTTTTAATTTTGTATATTCCTAAACCAGGAGATCTGCCTTCTAACCACACCTCATCTACCCTCTTTTGGCATTTTACGATTAGGCGTTCTCTCTTTTAGCTGCTCCTTCTACTGCATTTTCTAATCTTAAAAAATGCATCACATTATTGAAATCTTATTTTTTCATCGAAAAATTATTTTTCGATTAAATAAATTTGCTTCTAATACTCTCTCTAAAAGGAGTTCAAAATAAATAGCTCTTAGCCTTTTTTCAACGCCTATATTTTCTCGTGTCCGAAAAATAAATATTATTAGTTTTCCTTTGAGATCTTAATGAAGGAGAAACTGTAATAAAATATTATTTTCGGCCAACTTTTCCTCAGAATTACTCGTGTAGTGTCAAGAGGATTTGATACTCAGAGAACAAATCATCATCAATGCTTATTCCTAAAGGAACGAACGTAGCAATTCCGTATCTGAATGCGAGCTATCGTAATATCCTTCATAAGAAAGATTGGCGTGGAAAAGGGAAGCTCCCACGTACGGTAAGGATTTACTAGAGCCCTGGAGCATTATCGTATCCGCATTTATCCTTTGCTTCGGATATCGCTTAAAGACGATGCGATGTCGGAATTATAAAATGATACTTTATCAACTCGAACGTGGCTCACCTCGATAGAGTTGAGATTTAAAATTCTGGAAAAGATATTGTGCTTCCTTTGTAGTCGTGTAAGACTAGAAAAGGTGTAAATAATAAGTCTTTGATACGATATTACCATGTAGCAGTAACCCTGGATAACGACCGAATGGAGTATGATACAAAATATTTTGATATTACACGATACTACATTTTACAGAGTACGATATTACATTTTTAATTTTTAATTTTAATTGGTACTACGTGTTTCGGTGGATTCCTCATTCACTATCGAATGAAATTTCAATGGTTTTTACCCTATTTTGATTTAGTGAATAATGACTTATTTACCATGTTAAATACAAATGAAAATGGACATATAGTATGTATCTATTTTCATTTATTGATTCGGCAGTCACTTTGTAGCAATATCCATACATGTTTAATTAAATTTTAACCCGCAAAATACCACTATTATAATGATGGTATTTACCAAGTTAATGAAATGATAGTAAGAAGAAATAATAATTTTTACGATGTTTATTAACAATATTTCAAGTGTATCCAAATACTTATTCACGAATCTGGATTATCTCTAATTAAAGAAGTTATTTTGAGATGTCAAAAAAATATGTTTATTTTCAATTTAACATCGTGTTTTGGACAAAATATATTCGACAATTTCCGAGGATAATCTATGAGAAAATTATAAATACATTTTAAAATTTTCATTTTTCATACTTATTTTTAAATAAAATTTATTTTATGAAATGAATATGCCTTTAAGAAAATATATTCACTTTCCTAGAAAATCTTTAATAAAAATTATTTGGTATGGATTCTGAACACATTTTATAAAAAATAGACCTAACGTACTTATTCAAATTAACCCTTTATCGATTTTGGTATATTATAATGTACATGTACAAAATGCACATTTATCAACAAAAGTTTCTAAATTCCACTACCAAGTTTCCAGTAATAACTTCATTTTCATTTTCTCAGAATAACAATCTCCTTAAACTTTCTCCAAAATCGCCTTTGGAATGTTCATAATAAACTTTTATGCTTTATGAAAAAAAAAATTCCTGTACATATATAACGTTGAGATATCAATATTTTTAAAGTTCAATTTGGTATAGATGGGATAGAAAAATAAATTTCTTAAAAAGAGATGTCTCTTATATCCATGCTTTATTTTACAGAGATTTTATTTAATTTTATTTATTTTTTCTACTTTATTTTATTTTACTCCATGTTTCTTATGAAATATAGGAGTCCTGGTTCTAACCCTAATGTTTTGAAGTCGAGCATGGAGTTGGCCAAAGAAGGATGAATATGAAGAGATTTTAGTCAAATGCGATCTCTCAAACGAATGTGCTGCAAAACGGTGTATGATAGATGTTCGTTCGAATGGTGATATAAGAAAATAATGCAAGGCTGTGATAAACAATATCGATAAAATTAAGAAAAGTGTGTTGAGATGGTTTGGGCATGTAAATCGAATGAGTGAAGAAATAAGATAAAAACAAATTTATTAGGTGAGTTTAGCATGAAATAGAAGCAGAGGAAGACAGAAGAAAACTTTGCTTCATTATTGAAGTATATAAATACTTGAAAGTAGTCAGGTCAGAAGTCGAAGCAAAAACACAGATCGGTGTGGCGTTCTATTCTCTCTGCTTACCCCTGCGGGGAAGCAGTGTGATGGTTAGTTATTTTTTTTTAGTTAGTTGCATTATATATTATGCTTAAGTACCCAAAATATATAAGTTTTTTTTACATGCTAACGTTGTAAGTGATAAGTCACTATTTGCAGTAATATATTATAAATTAACATTTAAAACAATAACGGCAGTATTTAGTAATTTTCTGCGAAAAGTATGACCTTGTAGCAAAATGCAAATCCAAAAAAAATATATTTTTCATTTAGCTAAAATTGGAATCCATGTAGAAAAATGAAATAAAAAGTCAGTTTGACATTCAAAATGGCCGCCGCGACCACGTGATCGTGTACTTCCACGCATGTATGGAGACGTGATTAAAAATTAAAAAGATGAATGAAAAAGTAAATTAAACGGAAAAATAAGTAAAGAATGTGAAAGAGGAGAGGATCCCGCGCGATACAGACCTCTCGCTGCGCTCAAGGCGCCGAGAATAATAGAGAAATGGTAAATTGAAGTTTTTTTGGCACTCCAATTTTTTTTCATATTTTTCCATAGTGGATCACATATTTATATGTATAATTCTTTGGGGAGTCACATGTTGCTGTTTTGCGTGATCGTGTGTTCAAAATATTTGAGGCAACAAAATCTTTTTGCCAAATATAAAATATTAATAAATATTAAAAAGTCCATCTGGTGCCGCTATTACCAATTCGCCTGTCAAAACGACAAAGTATTAATATTTCCACGAGTTATGTATTTATAAACAGAAATTTCCACGTGATTTACGACCTATGGAAAATCTGGGAAGTTTATCTACCGTTTTGAACAAAATTCGTGATTCAAACTTATACTTGTAATATTCGTGCACAACAAATTATTTTAAACATCAAATTACTGAAAACAAACAAAAAACTTTTATAAGGACTTAAACAAAAAAGGTTTATATTTTTTATTAATATTTTTTTTCATCCCTTAGTTAATATTCGGCGAAGACCTTTACTATGCACCACACCATAGATGGTCCTGAAAGAACTAGCATATGAAAGAAAGTATCGATTGAAGGATAAATACAGCTTCCGAGACTTGAGTAGTGTGGTTACCAAATACAGGTAGAATACTGAATGATAAATATGTATATACAATATATATATATATATATATATATATATATATATATATATATATATATATATATATATATATATATATATATATATATATATATATATATATATATATATATATATATATATATATATATATATATATATATATACATATATATACATATATATATATATATATATATATATATATATATATATATATATATATATATATATATATATATATATATATATATATATATATATATATATATATATATATATATATATATATATATATATATATATATATATATATATATATATATATATATATATATATATATATATATATATATATATATATATATATATATATATATATATATATATATATATATATATATATATATATATATATATATATATATATATATATATATATTATTCCAATTCCTGACCTGTTCTAAAATTATCATTATTATATTATTTAAAAATACTAAAAATATGTTAATTTGTAGAAACACCTATTTTAAGAAATATATTATTCGATTTTTATTAAAATATTTAAATTATGTTTGTTTTCCTTAGGTAATATATGTACGTAATATAAAAATAATGTATTTATATATATATATATATATATATATATATATATATATATATATATATATATATATATATATATATATATATATATATATATATATATATATATATATATATATATATATATATATATATAAAACCCTTATCCGCACCCAAATGGTGCATAGGGCACTGTGTCATATAAACGCAGTGTTATCTTGATCGTTTATATATATGATATGTTTGTTTTCCTTAGGTAATATATGTACGTAATATAAAAATAATGTATTTATATATATATATATATATATATATATATATATATATATATATATATATATATATATATATATATATATATATATATACATTATATATATATATATATATATATATATATATATATATATATATATATATATATATATATATATATATATATATATAAAACCCTTATCCGCACCCAAATGGTGCATAGGGCACTGTGTCATATAAACGCAGTGTTATCTTGATCGTTTACACATGAAGGAAAGGCGATCAGCCCTCCGCTTCAGGTACCAGTCCATGGTAATTTTGAATAAATATTACAGTGAAAAAATCACTAATATTTATTTTACCTCCCTTGGGAATCGAACCCGGGACCTCCAGAACGGTAGCCGAGCGTGCTGACCATTACACTACGGAGGCGGACAATGAATGACACTGAATGTTACACTGTATAAAATTTACGCGTGTGTGTATGTGTGTGTGTGTGTGTGTGTGTGGGTGTGTGTGGGTGGGTGGATAGGTGTGTGTGAGTGGGTGTGTGTGTGCGCGCAGTGAATGCATAACGAGAGAATGACTAAAAAAGTACATTTAGTGGATGTGAACGGGAGAACAGAACGAGGATGGCCTAAAAAGACTTGGCATGACTAGATCAATCAGAACCTTAAAGCTGGCGGTGTAATCGGTCATCAATCCTACGTAATCGGAAGCCATGTAAAACTAGATGTATGGATGTGAAAGAAGCTGGGAGTGTATGTCAGTACCGAAGAATGTGGCGTTATATCCTCTGACTACCCCTGCAGCGAAACGGTGTGATGGTAGTAGTGGTATTATAGTATATCGATATATGGAAAATATATCATAAACATGAATTATTCTTTAAAAATTATAACTAGCAAAAAGCCTACCTCGCTGTATTTCAAGAAAAGATGTTTGTAATCAGTAAAAAATTAACAAAACCACTGTCTGGACAAAAGACTACTTGATGGTAGTAGTAGTATATGTTTATATGTATATTTGTATATACCATATACTTATATATTATATGTGTATTGTATATATATTTAAAATAGCTGATGCAATTGATAGAAATAGAAGTACTGCTATAATAAATAACGTCCCCTTATTACTCGAATTGTGTTTTTGTTTCCAATTCGCGCCATTTGTATAATTTATTAACTCATTAATTACACTCCCAAAGGGTAAGTAATGTAATTATTTCCGATAAGCCAAACGACGTTTTTAAGGTATCTCATCTTTCCGCAAATGAAACAAAATGAAGTAGAAAGGTGGGGTGGTTTTCCTTGAGTTTCGGGGATCTCGTGGCAATAAATGTCACCGAAGATATTAATGAGACAAAGGGGCATTAGAATGCTATCCGCTGTCTAACCATTTTTCCTCCTTAAGCAATATTCGCGGTAAAAATAACGCCGATTAAAAAGCAGTTTAGTTTCAGCTTCCGGTATGCTAACAAAATATCTGTGCGAAAATCCCATTAACGACACTCCATTTTTGCTGAATCATCCAGTTAACAAACATAACGTATGAATAATGATCTCATTTAAGCGTTGAAGCATCGTTGCATGTATTTATTATTTTTACTAGAAGTACACGAAATGGCTTAAATGTTTGCATGGAAACCCCAATTTTTTACAATCACAGTAAAGTTTTATTCGTCTTTATATTCTTCAAACTCTCATCCGTACTCAATGGTTCATAGGGCAGTGCATCATATTGACGAGTTATATTTTGATCTCTAATCTCATAAAGCAAAGCGATTCGCTTCTGGGACCAATCAGGGTAATATTTACCATATTATTTTTTGACATCTCATCAAAGATGGAGAAGAATATAGAAGTCTGGACATTTACGGGGTTGACGATTTAATCCAGCCTATGACGGTCGATAAATAACTCCTCTAATTGGAGGTAATCCTGATTTGTGAACAAGTATTTGGACACACTCAAAGTGTTGTAATATTTACAAACCATTTTATATATGGAGAATATTTTGAAGTGTCCAAATACTTGTTTACAAATCTGAATCATCTCCAATTGTAGGAGTTATTTAATATTATTTTTGACATCTCAACATACATACATGAAGAAGAATATGGAAAACTTCATATTCCAGACTTCCATATTCTTCTTCATCTATGTTGAGATGTCAAAAATTAATATACTTAATGCATTACAAAAGAAACAATACATTTTATTTATTTATTTCATAGATACCTACATACAACATTTTGAGTGTGTCCAAATACTTGTTCACAAAATCTGGATTATCTCCAATTACAGGAGTTATTTTCATATTATTTTTAAAAAAATATTTAAAAAAATAAAAAATAAAAATTAAATAAAAAATAAAAAATAAATTAATAAAATTTTTAAAAAAAATGATGCCTACATACATATTTTTTATACTTTATGTATTCCGGCTCTTTAGGTATGGCCTGTATTGAATCGAAATACTTACATGTTAATACAATTTTTAATTGTAATTATTATTATTTTTTTAATTATTAGATTATGTACATTACAAACAATAACAATTTACAGTTTCAAGATTTTACAATAAAAGAATACCACCTGGACTTTCATTAAATCACTCTCTACCTTGTCCCTTCCAACGAGAAGCAACCATCAATGGACACTGTTCTTAAAGACATGATCACTACTGGAATTCTTAATGGTTTCGGGCAGCAAATTAAATATCTTCGGCGCAAGGAACGACATAGGTACTTAAAGTAAATGTCATGTCAATAAGAAATAATTTCCGGAAATTTTATATTTCAGACAACTTAGGACATCCCTCAAAACGTAGAACCGTATGCACCATTTGGTGTAGAGAAGGGTTGGAAGAAAACACATTTTATACGATGTATAACAATCTACTCAGCTGAATAAACATATGTGGTTCAACATCCACAAATTCTAGTCGAGAAAATAATATTCCCGGTTTGCATTCATACAATATTACAAGCAATCAGTTCGAGGAAGTTTGTCTATGAATGAATGCAGTCGAAACAAGAGAAAACTGTCAAGTGCAGTTCCCCTAAGGATGCGAGGTTGGGTGAATAAAGGATTAGGGGTTGGGAACGTCTCATATGAGGAAGTAGAGAGCGGTTGAAAGAGAGACGCGAGATGAAAGAGTAGTAAAGTCAATGGACCAAATCTTAGCGTAACTAATTTTCATGTGTCTAACAAAAGCACCTCTTTGGCGATTTCTACTTTCATTGGTTATATACTAGTTGGTTTTTGAAATGCGACCGAATGTTTAAATGTTGAAAAGTGCAAAGCAAGTTAAATAATCGCTTAAAATATGTTTATTTTTTCACATTAATACGTATGTATTATACTATTGTAGAACCCTTTTTTATTAACTTTTTTTTGTTATTACATCAATATTGAAAATGATTACCTTTTAATTTAAAAACTCGACATTTTTACTTATAAAATATCTTACTCTAGTCATGTTGTGCGTCCTGTGAGACAGAAAGCAATATTTACAACAACAAAAAAAATTATATTTCTCATGTAAAATGTATAATTGATTTTTTTTCAGAAGTTTCAAATCTTAAAAAAAATCAGTCTTCAACAATATTTTATATCAATTCTATAAATAAGTACTCTAAAATATGCCCTTTGTACGAGTAAACTCAGTGAGTGAACATTTTTGTAATTTTAAATGTTGTCTTTGATGAAATATTATATATATTTTAAATACCATTAGCTTTATACGACTTTGATATTTTAAATGACAGTTGAATTACAACCAAGGCAAATCATTTAAATAAATATTAATCAAATATTAGTCAAATTAGTACCCTATTTCTCTTTATTTATTCCTTTTATCTTTTCTTCGTTCCATGCATATTTTTTTTATACATTTGCATTTATAATATAGCACAGCCTGCAGATGACCACAAATTTTATAGTGTGACGATTACACAAAAAAATATACATATAAATATTTACTTACACTTAATTCGTACTGGTTTTAGTAAATTATAAAAAATATGACTTGAAGAACATATATTTTCAGATACAGCACAAATAATTTAGTTAAATTCAAATGTTTTAACTAATATTTTACTTCCGTGTATTTTTTGCATTTAATTTGTAAAAAAAAAGCAATGATAGTGAAAAGAATTAATTGCTAACAAACTCATAATAGACTCATAGATGCAAACGAGAACTCACATTCTTCTTCATCTAATAGATTTATATTATCCACTGACACTTCGTGATGCAATTGCATTTTTAATATATTATTAGATTAAAACCAATATTTTTAGCATTTCCACTTATTTTATTTGACCAGCGACCGGTTTTCGCCGTTACCGACATCATCAGACTGGTCACCAGTCTGATGATGTCGGT